>NW_021703776.1:93011880-93108183 GCF_005190385.1 Monodon monoceros | reverse complement strand
GGGAGGTGATCTTTGGTAGAAGATAGGAAATTATCCTGGGAAAAGGGAGAAAGTTTTTGAATTGGTGCTTTGTGGCTCTGACTCTGTCTGAAAGGGAACCCCCAACTGCTTGGGCTTTTCTGTGTCTAAAGCCTTAAGACTAGCCTTCTCCTGATGCTTTGCGCTCCCCCTTAGAATCAACTATCACACCCGCAATACAGTATGAGGTGAGTTTTGGTCAAAGTATCAGGAGTCACCTTACAGGCGGAGAAAATAGATATAGGTGGAAACCATTACCTCATACTCTAGGCTCAGATGTGTAGGTTGGATTCCAGTCCACATTTGCCCAAACTCAATTTGAATAAAACTCTGCAGCACCTGGCACTCTTCATTCTGAATTTTGGATTCCTTTGTCTATTTCTCTAAGACGTTCTCCTAGGACTTACCTGGTGGCGCAGTGGTTAAGAATCCGACTGTCAATGCAGGGGACACGGGTCCGAGCCCTGGTCCGGGAAGATCCTACATGCCTCAGGGCAACTAAGCCCATGCGCCACAACTACTGAGCCTGCACTCTAGAGCCCGCGAGCCACAACTACTGAAGCCCACGCACCTAGAGCCCATGCTCCACAACAAGAGAAGCCACCGCAATGAGAAGCCCGCCCACCGCAATGAAGAGTAGCCCTTGCTTGCCGCAACTAGAGAAAGCCCGGGCGCAGCAACGAAGACCCAACACAGCCAAAAATTAATTAATTAATTAATTAAAAAAAAAACATTCTCTTGGTTGATTTTTAGCTCTTGGCACATCAAGCCACTGGCTTTTCATTATGATAATGGTGGATGGTTTCTGTGCGCTTTACTATACCAAACGTGTGTGAGTCTTTCATGGACCTTTTTCACTTTATTGTCACAACCACCTACGGGGTTGCCATTTTATAGATGACAAGATGAGCTTTAGAGAGGTGAAGTAACTTTCCCAAGGTCACACAGCCAGTAAGCTGTAGAGATGGGATTTAAGCATGGCAGGCCAACTCCAGAGCCTATAAATTCTACCACAGAACGTTTGGCTTCCCTTCCCTTTATTTGATCCTCACACAGCCTCATGAGTTGGGCAACAGATCCCATTTTCTCCTTTTTACCAATGAAAACTCTAAAGCTAAGCGGTTAAGTGACTTCTCCAGGGTCACCCAGCTAAGGAATCCATAAATGACACCAGAACCTTTCCCTATGGAAGCTAAGTTCATTCCCATCATGTTGCTACATAGTGGAGTCTTTCAGATCTCCTATTGGTCTGAAAAGTAGATTTTTGTCAGATTCCAAATCATTAGTTTCTCTTTAAAAAATACTTCCCTCCCCCAGCCCCCCAGCTCAGGTATTTCTCCTCAGCTCTTAGTCAACTCCTCCTTAGCCCCCCAGGGTCCTTTACCAGCTCCAATCAGATTGTCAAATTCTCTGCTGTCTTTCCTCCAAACTCCCAACTCCTTCCCGCCTCCATTATTTTTTCTAAACTATGTATTTTGCCCATTGTGCAATTTCTCTTTATCCACTAAGAACTATTTTCTTGAATGGCGCAACCTGCGAATCACTGAATCTGGGTAGTGAAGGGGTGGTCTGTGTGATCCAAACACACTGAAGGGTGAGACAGAGGCTAGAGGCACAGACTGGGCATAGGCTGGTTGGCTGAATGGAGTAGTCTGCTTCTCCTCCCCAGCCCTCTCCTGCTTCCCACCTTGAAGCAAGGAAGATGGGTACGTCTACTTGCACATTTTATCTAGTCTTCAGGCTGATATAGAGGGGTGAATGGGGGAGTCTCTAGCAATTGAAGCTTTTTATCTGAAGATAGATTGGTTCCTATACTATAATGGTCTTTTTGTTCACATTGCAGTCATTCCTTGTCTCATGCCTGGGCTTAATGCTGCTTAAGTGACTCCAGAGTCTACTGAAGAGTACTCAGAGGAGAGCCAGTAAGGAGTCTGGGAGGAATACCCACGTGGCTGTTATTGTAGCAGCCACGACTTGTACCATGATACGCAGAGTTTAATAAATGACAGGTGTATTTACTTTTCTAAATCATATTAGATCCAGATTGAGCCCCACAAGTCAAGTTCAGTGGTAAGCCCAGTCAACTGAGCTCCCTCCACTCATTTAGCTTTTAAAAACTCTAGACTCTGTTGTCCATTTGGAAGGCAGCCAACTGGTCAGCCCACTTCCTATAGGCCGACCTGTCCAGGAGGATCTTCAAAAGGCTCCCGAGTCTCAGAACTGAGTGCTCAGTCCACACAGGAACCAACACAGCTCCAAACTGAGGACCGTCCAAGTTCAGGGCCACTGTGTTTGAGCAGGTTCTGGGCTTGCCTCTCTAGAACCCACCATATCTGTTCCCTTTCCCAGCCTGGGGGTGGGTGGAGCAGAGGGAGCTGGCACATGTTTTGGGGCCACCATTCTCCTCAAGCAGAAAGGTGAAAAGCCTCTGTCCCCTCCCCGTTGGACCAATCTAGTTCATTTTTAATGGCCTTACATTGCCTGAACTCAGATGATTTTTGTACAGTTTTTGTCCAGGGAAGTCCACATGGCTTGGCAAATTTTTCTCTTTTCTGCTGAATCATATTTATTTACTCAATGTATTAGTTTGCTAGGGCTGCCATAACAAAATACCACAGAAATCTATTTTCTCACAGTTCTGGGAGCTAGAAGTCCACGATCAAGGTGTTCATAAAAGAAACTTTCACATACTGAGGTATGGAGACGTCATTCTGGCTTACACATGAGTTAATTTGAATTTTATGCTATAACGAAAAGAGCCTGTTTGTGGCCCATCAGACATGTACTGTGCATCTGCTTTAATTATTAAAGAAAAGGGCGCGTTGACTGGAAGTAAAAACGTCTATGTTAAAACATAAAATGCCTCTTTTCCTGGGACACCAGTGCTGATACTCCTTCGATGATAAGACTCCTTCTCAGGGACCAAGGACATACTGACTCACTGTACGTGTTGATCTGTTTTGTTTTAAACCTTGAAGGAATGTATCCCTGACTTGTTTAATGTTCCTTGTTCTGACAAGATATAAAACTCGGTTGAAAACCGTGCTTCTCTGGAGCAGTTCCTTAGAGTTACCTGAGAGGCTGTCTTCTGGGCTATAGTTCTCAGTTTGGCTCAAATAAAACTTGTTTCTATTCCTATTACAGATTGTTTATGGATTACTTTCGTCGACAGTGTCAACAGGGTTGTTTTCTACTGAGGCTTCTCTCTCCTTGGCTTGCAGATGACCTTCTTCTAACTGTGTTCTCATGTAGCCTTTCCTCTGTGGGCACGTCCCTGGTGTCTCTCCTTTTATGACCTAATCTTTTCTGATAAGGACACCAGCCATATTGGATTAAGGTCCACTCTAATGGCCTCACTTAAATTATTTCTTTAAAGATCCTATCTCCTAATACAGTTACATTCTGAGGGACTGGGGGTTAGGACTGCAGCATATGAATTTTGGAGGAACACAGTTCAGTCCATAACACTAAGTAAATATCTACTGAATTCCTGTGATGTTCCTGTAATTTCTCTAAGCTTTATGGAAACAGCAATGAAGAAGACACAAAAGGTCCTTGCTTTCATGGCATCTATGTGTATTTATGTGTGTTTGTGTCCACACATATGTAAGGAGGTATAGCTATGAGAGGCAGACAGTAAATTAAAAATGTATATATACATTGAACAACATGGGGTTTGAAATGCACTGGTCTGCTTATACATGGATTTTTTTTTACAATAAATACTATAATATTACATGATCTGAGGTTGGTTGAATGCACAGATGTGGAACTTCAGATACAGAGGGCCACCTGTAAAGTTATACATGGATTTTCAACTGTGCAGAGGGTTAGCGCCCTTAATCCGCACCTTGTTCAAGGATCAACTGTATATTTATATCAGACTATGGTGATTAGATGTTATTAAAATAGGATAAAGTGATAATAAATGTGAGTAACTGGTGGCTGGGTCCACAAGTGCTATATTAGGTAAGAAGGTCAGGAACGCTGTCTTTGGGGAGATAGCATTTGAGTTGAGAACCTGAATAAGAAGATGCCAGCCCTGTGAAGGTGGGGTAAGCAGGGCTTCCATCATTCCCTGCTGAGTCTATAACAGAAATAAATTGACACACACAACCGCTGCTTTTTAAATTAAATTACCCTATCATCTAGCATGTAGATATTTACCTTGCTATTAATTTTAATTGTAAAAACTGACATTTAAAGGATGGTTTAAAGGATCAATTTAAAGGATATTTAAAGGATCAATACACCGAAATATTCTTATAAGTTAATGTCAAGTATATTTTTTGACAGGAAATATTGTTGGCTTAAGAGAATAAATGATAAAATACATATGATCTAATTTTATTTAAATGGGTGATTTTAATTTTCCTCAGTTTAACAGACTGTGTATTTCACAAAAAAATGCATTAATTTTGTTATTAAAATAGCTAAAATAAAGAGAAACAATTATAATAATAAATAAAATTTTCCCAGAGAGGGCAATACCTGACCTTGAGGATGGAACTGTTAATGGTAAAATTTCATGCATTACAGTGAGAAATACATTTAACTAGTAACTAAATTGTGTGTTTTGTCTCTACCAGGCACAGTGTGAGATGTGGTTTACATGGAAGACTTCATCTCATTCTTATAAAAATCCTCACACCTTTCTGTTTTGGCATCATTATTATCCTTATTTTATATATAAAAATATTATATATATGCATATGAAATTGTGTAACTTGTCAAGGTTACACCTGGTGATAAAGCCGTGGAGTCAAGGTTTAAGCTCAGGTCTGCCTGGGAACAGAAATCAAGCCCCTAACCACAGTGTTTTACTGCTCCTTAGGAGAAAAGTTTGCCATTGTATAGGAAGATGCTCACAACCCAAGGCTTATCTGTAGGTAAATTTGCCCATTTCCTAGGGAGCAGGGGACAGGAAGGTAAACTAGCACTTTTGATTCATCTGATCAAATGGGTGCACATATGGATCCCTGTGACCAAGAGAATCAGCATGTGTAGAAACCGGGTAAGACCCACTGGAACTTGTACAGGACTAGGACCGTGAAGGGGGTCGCTTCTTCATAAAGCCAGGCTACAGGAAAAGCTACACAGTTAGCGAAAGGGCGAACTAAAGAAAATAACCCCACAGGCAACTGACAAGGACTATTATTTTTCTTGGTCTTGGCTTTGGGTGGAGGATTAAAAACAGCTTCCTCGGGCTTCCCTGGTGGCGCAGTGGTTGAGAGTCCACCTGCCGATGCAGGGGACGCGGGTTCGTGCCCCGGTCCGGGAAGATCCCACATGCCGCGGAGCGGCTGGGCCCGTGAGCCATGGCCACTGAGCCTGCGCGTCCAGAGCCTGTGCTCCGCAACGGGAGAGGCCAGAGCAGTGAGAGGCCCGCGTACGCAAAAAAAAAAAAACAGCTTCCTCTGAATATTCATGGCCCCTGAGTAGTCAGCCCTTTGGGGTTTGGCACAGACACTGTACGGCCAAGAAGATGGACGCTGAGAATTATAAAAGAAAACATGAGGTCTGTTGCACCCCAATTGCTTGACAGAGGCAAAAATAAATATTTCCTGGAAAGCCCACCTTTACGCCAGGATTTAGGGGATTCCCAAAGATAAATTTTATAATATCAAATTACACAATGCACAAGGAAATAAGGCACCCTGAGTGAGAGGCAGCAGAAATCACAAGAAAACCAGGTGCATAAAGTCATCAGATGTTGGCACAAACAGATAATTCCAAGTATAAGTTTGATAGCCTTAAAGAAATAAAATAACTGAAAAATACAGGACGAGCAAGATTTTTCAGAAATGACTGCTTATATTTGTAGAAAGACCCAAGTAGGTTTCCTGGAAATGAAAATATATTTTAAATTAAAAAGTCAATTGAAAAAAAAAAAGTCAGTTGAAAGGTGAAATGGCTTAACGGAGTTGAGGTGTGAATTAGTAAATAGGACAGAGAGTCTAAAGGAATTACCCCTAACACAGCACAGGGAAGCAAAAAGAGGGAAAATGTGAATGAATGGCTAGAATCTAGATGATACTGGGAAAGTTGAACACAGGCTAGATCTATTCTTCAGGACTGAGGTTCTGGTCCTTGCGAAGATTTTCCTTTACCACTACCTTTCAAAACCATACTTATGTTAAACTGTAATGATCATTCCAGAATAAAATGCAACCCTACCCAGAAAACAGCCCCATAGTTTTTCAGCTGCAAATAGGGAATTCCCACGAAAACTTGCGTACGGATTGAGGGTAAGGTGGGTGTGGAATAGGAGTGTGGACCATGAAACCGGGACTTGCTCTTGAAATCAAATTGTGCCTCCTTCCAGCTGTGCTTGAATCTTGTCTTAATTACACATTTTCCGAGTAACAGAATACTCTGTGCGTGTTCAACTTCACAGTTTTGCAAATCAGCTAACACCCAGTTCTGAATGCCGTGATAAGGCATTTAGTAAACAGCCAGGAGCAGCTTTTCAAAGGAAGAATAGTTGTTGCCAGGTAGAAGACAGACAGGATGGCTTTACACCAAAACTCTTTGCATCTGTCTTGTGATTCTCTTACTGGGGAATGCCACGAGCTCTACAGAGCAGCCCATCTGCCATGGGCACTTCAAGAATAACTGAGCTACTCGGTCTATGGCCCAGGTGGCTGGGAAGCTTACATCATCGCCTCATTCTGCTACAGAACTCTGTCTTGCACTGGCCCAGCCTTACAGATGACACAGTAAATGGACCAGAGTAGCACACCCAACTGTAGTATATGTTAACTCCGAAATCCAGAAAGTCCCATGAAGCATTGCGCCTCTTTCTCCATGGCAGATGACGTAAGATGCAGCAGCTGGCCCCTCACTTTGGAGGACATTCCAACATATCTCACACCTCCGGACTCCTCAGAAGCTCACCAAATCGGCAGGTCCCTGAATTTCTGCAGATCTACATTGGTCTGGCATGCATATGTCGTACCAAGGTATCTAGAGTGCTTTACAATTTCCATTCACCAAGAACAATCGGCATAATGCCATCAGTGTGATGGACCAGTATGATATCAAGATGGCTAAGGGCCTTCTAAACTATATCGATAGAGAACAGGCTAAATATAGACTTGAGATAAAATACTTAAAAGCGTACTTCTGAGTGTGCCACTTGAAGGCAAATTGTATCTGATTGTCTTTACTGAATATTTTTAAACATTCCTCTGGAAGAAATTTTATCCTCAACCTCCAGTAGCTACTCTTACTGTCTGTGGATGGGGCCCTCCAGCGGATCCTACCAATTCTCTCCCCATCCCAGCCTAACCATTCACACCCATCCCCACCCACCAGTACACAGGGAGCTGCATTTGCCCAAGAGCTGTGGTTTCCCCCCTCCAGCCTGCTTCCCAGGGTTCTCAGGCTCACCTGGATGGAGCCAGGTAGGAGGTTGCAGGGGTTCTTGCTGGGACCTTTGATCTGTGCCCAGCACGTGTCTCCAGCGCTGCAGAAGTAAGAGCTGCTATCCTCGGGGCTCACATTGCTCACAGTCAGAGTTGAGAATGGCAGGTTTGGGCGGAGAATGGGAAACTTGTCCTTGGTAAGCCCACTCTCATAAGTGGCCTCAGAGCCCTGATTCACAGTTGCCATCAGCACCAAGCTCTGTCCTGGAAACTGACAGTACCAGTACATGAAGGTGAGCTGGCCATCGACCTATAACACTGGATCATCACGGAGGTCCCGCATTCACAGGTGTCCCTGCTTGGCTTTTGAGATAGGAGAGCACCAAACACAGAGCCTAGTTCCAGAGAGATAGAAAAACCCACGAGGGCTGACAAGCTTGTCCCCAGGCAGGAAGGTCTTTTACTATTTGCTCCAATACCACCTTGGCCCCCAAACAACCCTGTAGCACTGCCTGCACTTTGGTTTTGTTCTGCCAACTGTTATTATGTCAGGATCCTCTAATCCAACATCTCCCCCATCCTCTGACTGGTGGCCTCGGACACCCTACTCCTCTCCCCAACATCCACATTTACTCCAAACTTCCCCCCAGTATAAGGCCATACCTAATCCCAGGAGAAGTGGCAGAAGAGTCAATATCTTTAGGTGATGGCCTCGCCTCTTCCCAGAGAAAAGGCACTAAGACATCAAATTCAAGTTCATCTTCTGTCACCACTGTGTAGCTCATCCCTGCTGGCTCTCTCTTCCCTTCTTGTCATAGGCAGTCGAGTTTCTGCAGAATATGGAGACTTGTCTGCCCCCTAGTGGAGATGTGTGGCTCTTCACTTAGTTTGGATCTTCATTCACAAGTCTCTCAGCCTGCAATTGCAGTCTATCCACCACGCATCCACCACGCGTCCACCACCTCCCCATCCATCACTACTGAGCACCACGTATGTGCTACTCCTTGGGTGTAAAGCAAGACTAGGTATGCAATATGGACCTTAGATAACTAAAGGTAAAATTTTAGAATATTAGGGAAACATAATTCAGAATATCGACTGTCTGCTGAGTCTTTATTTTGGTTGTCCCAAATTGAACTTATTCTTCCTTCCCTGATACATACTCCAGTAAACTGGCTCGTACTGCTGAATACATTCCTCTTAATGTATATACATGGAATATTAGTCATAAAAAGGAACGAAATAGTGCCATTTGCAGAGACATGGATGGACCTAGAGACTGTCATACATAGTGAAAAGTCAGAAAGAGAAAAACAAATATCGTATAATATCGCTTATATGTGGAATCTAGAAAAATGATACAGACGAACTTATTTGCAAAGCAGAAATAGAGACACAGATGTAGAGAACAAACATATGGACACCAAGGCGGGGAGGCGGGGTGGGATGAACTGGGAGACTGGGACTGACATACACACACTACTATGTATAAAATAGATAACTACTGAGAACCTACTGTATGGCACAGAGAACTCTACTCAATGTTCTGTGGTGACCTGAATGGGAAGGAAGTCCAAAAAAGAGGGGATATATTTATACATATAACTGATTTGCTTTGCTGCACAGCAGAAACTAACATAACATTGTAAAGCAACTATACTCCAATAAAAATTAGTGAAAAAATAAATGGTATCCCCACTCATCTTGTTGTCTAGGCTCAGAAATTCATCTTTTTTTTTAAATTTAAAATTTATTTTTGGCTGCATTGGGTCTTCGTTGCAGGGCACGCAGACTTTCTCTAGTTGTGGCGAGCGGGGGCTACTCTTCGTTGCGGTGCGCGGTCTTCTCATTGCAGTGGCTTCTCTTGTTGCGGAGCACGGGCTCTAGACACACGGGCTTCAGTAGTTGTGGCATGCGGGCTCAGTAGTTGTGGCTCGCGGGCTCTAGAGCGCAGGCTCAGTAGTTGTGGAGCATGGGTTTAGTTGCTCCACGGCATGTGGGATCTTCCCGGACCAGGGCTCAAACCCGTGTCCCCTGCATTGGCAGGTGGATTCTTCACTACTGTGCCACCAGGGAAGTCCCCAGAAATTCATCTTTATTGCCTCTTTTCTTCTCAGGTCTCTCACAATTAATTCACAACTCAAATGCATTGCATCTCTATTTGTCTGTCATATCTCCGCCTCATTTTGGTCACCAATGGTTATTTGTAATACGGTTTCTTCTATTCTAATTCAGCTCATTATGGACTATGAGACAGATCATCCCTCTGTAAAATTTGACAACAGTGCTATGGTCCTTTTTCATCATCCAGTTGATTTCCTCTGTCGTGTAACTTCCTGAAACAGTTTAACACTTGCATAAAAACTGAGCTAATGTTTTTGAGCACTTACTCTGTGCTTTATATGAGTTATTTCAGTCTGTGAATTAGGCGACTTAGGCATTTTTACAGATTAAGAAATTTTACAGATTAGACACGAAGACTTTATATAACCTAAACAAGTTCATACAATCTGAGATTAAGTGACAGAGGCAGGACTCAAATCCATGTCTATGTGACACCAAAGCTCAAAAGCTAACAAGGGTACTATCAGGGATTGCCTCACGTTTGCTGTTGCTTGTGCCTTGGTAGAGCAGAAGCCGGTGGATGACTGAGAACCATAGGCCTAAATACCCTAAAGGAAGCGAGGAACCTCTAGAAAGAAATGTTTGCAAAACTAACTTATCTCTTTGATTCTGAGATGCCATCTATTAAAAGATGTACTGTTAAAAACATAATTGTTATTTTTAAGTGGTTGTTAATTCTATTGCATTAGCAATGAACATTGAATATAGGATTTGCCAATATTTTAGAAAAATAAAATTGTGAAAAACAATTTACCTTATAATAGAGGAAATGTGGTATATTAGGGATAACAATATTCCAGTAACCCTTTTCTATGGTGTGTGTGTATAGCCTCTACATCTATGGGAGATGCTAGAGACAGTGGTTCAAAATAAACCCTACACAGGAATAAAGACGCAGATGTAGAGAATGGACTTGAGGACACGGGGAGGGGAAAGGGTAAGCTGGGACAAAGTGAGAGAGTGGCATGGACATATGTACACTACCAAATGTAAAGTAGATAGCTAGTGGGAAGCAGCCGCATAGCACAGGGAGATCAGCTCGGTGCTTTGTGTCCCCCTAGAGGGGTGGGATAGGGAGGGCGGGAGGGAGACGCAAGAGGGAGGGGATATGGGGATATATGCATACGTATAGCTGATTCACTTTGTTATACAGCAGAAACTAACACACCATTGTAAAGCAATTATACTCCAATAAAGATGTTAAAAAAAAACCCAAAAAACAAACTAAACCTTACAAAGTAGTATCCTGGTAAAAAGTATAGAATAATCCAATTTTTCTTGACATGAAACATTAAGTACATTAAAATCTCTTGGTCAAATACACCAAACTTTCTTCCAAAATAAACCCAAATCTTTTTCTATTTTAGCAATCCTAAATTCTTCTGAAAATTGCCTAATTACTTATTGTGATGGCATAAGCAAGAGTCTAAAACCGAAGAAAGCACAGACTCCCTGTGCCATTTCCCTGATGTAATGGCATTCTGCTCAGGGTCCGGGGGTCAGCACAGACGTGGGCGGTCTTCTCACTGTTGAGAGAGCCCTGAACAAAAGCCTCCAGCAGGTTCTTGGACCCTGGGGTGTGGGAGAAGGGTGTGAAGGGGGCGCGAGGAGTGGAGAAGTACTGGGCGCTGAGTCAGAATGGGGAAGTGTCCCAGGGTTCCCCCACCTCCTCCCACGAGGAGGCCGTGGCAAAGGGGCCTAAGAAAGCCCTCTACCCAAAGCCCAAGGCCTCAGATAAAGAGACCTAGGAATGCAGTTTCAGGGCTAGGAACGCAAATGTTATGAAAAAATGACCAGCCCAGGGGTCTGAGTCCTTGAATGCAGCTCCCTTCAAAGACAGCAGTGCGCTGGCTGTGGACCTGCAGGTGTAGGTGTATGTTTAGCTTCATAACCAAAACTAAGCGAGGGGAGAGATGTTGGCAGAAGCAGGCGCACTGCGGATCAGCGCAGCGGTGGAGAGGAACTGGGTCTGGGAATAGCGCTCTCTCTACCAGAGGCTCAGTTGGGGTGATGGCAGCTGTAATGGGGAAGGACCCAGGTAGCCCTGGAAACAGACTCACAGGCTCATACCTGTTCTGTTCTCTTGCAGTTGATTTTCTGAGTCTGGACAATGTTTGCTGCAAGAAGGATAGTAAATGCTTCATTCTTAAAAATAAACAGATACTTTCTCCAGTTGATTGTGAGTAGGGATATAACCTAATTTTTTTTTGGTGGGGGGAGTTAAAAACAAAGGTTTATTTCTTGTTCATCTCCACCACGGGTTGTCTGGGGGCTCTGCCCTAGGTCTCCTCATTCAGGAACGTAGGCTGAAGCAGGAGTCACCATCTCAAGCACTCACTCGTCTCCCAAGCAGAACTGAAGATAGGTCTGGAGGCGTCACATTGGCTGTTAAAATTTCTGGCCTGGCAGTGACACCTGTCACTTCTGCTTACTAATCCCTCACTGCAACAAGTCTCATGCCCCACCCCCTGCCCAACTTCCAGGAACCAGGAAGTACGATCCCATTGTGTGCCAGGGAGGTGGGCCCCAGAAATACTTGGTGAACAGCATTAATGATTATTAGAGTCACCCATACAATATACATCTCCTCAGTCTCCTTCCTAGGACGATGCTGATGACTTTGATTAGTTATCTCTCTCTCTCCCACACTGCCCATTAAGTTAGGCAAATCTGACCTTAGTTCCTGTTCCAGGAATAGACCTGGATGCACTTAAGTCAATCAAAATCATCTTAACCTGGTTGTAATTGGGTCAGGAAGGAACATGAGACATAATTCAGGTCAATGAGATGCTATGAGAGGTTGCAGGGCCTTTGGGGAAAGTTTTTCTCATTCTTCCAGGACAGCTTCCGGGAGTAACTCCCTTTTTCTCCCTGCATGTGAGGACGAAAGCAAGGAAGCCCCACTGCAACTTCAGATATAGCCTAATTCTTACCACCTCCTGCATCATACTTTATTCCTTCCCTGATCAGGATTTTTCAATAAAACATTACTGACCATTCAGAGAACCTAGAGAAAGATGGATTTTTATCAGAGTTTTCCTCTTTATAGACTGAATGAACAGAACTCAAATCCCACAAACTTTCTCTGGAATCAGCACATGGACAATAACATTTACCTCAACAAAGGGTTTAGAATGTGTGAGTGCCCTCAATCAAGAGCAAAGATGTAGAGATCAAACGTATAGATACCAAGGGGGAAGGGGCCTGGTGGGATGAATTGGGAGATTGGGACTGATATATATATACACTATTGATACTATGTATAAAATAGATAACTAATGAGAACATACTGTAGAGCACAGGGAACTCTACTCAGTGCTCTGTGGTGACCTAAACGGGAAGGAAATCCAAAAAAGAGGGGATATATGTATACGTATAGCTGATTCACTTTGCTGTACAGTAGAAACTAACACAACATTGTAAATCATCTATGCTCCAATAAAAATTAATTTTAAAAAAAGAGCAAAGATACTGAGCAGAGTAGCAAATGTATAGTAAGAGGGAAAAAGATGGAAAGGAAAGGAAAGGATAGGGGAGGAGAGGGGAGGGGAGGAGAGGAGAGGAGAGGTTGATTTTAAAACGATAGGGCAGGGCTTCCCTGGTGGCGCAGTGGTTGAGAGTCTGCCTGCCGATGCAGGGGACGCGGGTTCGTGCCCCGGTCCGGGAAGATCCCACATGTCGCGGAGCGGCTGGGCCCGTGAGCCATGGCCGCTGAGCCTGCGCGTCCGGAGCCTGTGCTCCGCAACGGGAGAGGCCACAACAGTGAGAGGCCCGTGTACTGCAAAAAAAAAAAAAAAGATAGGGCAGGGCTTCCTCAGCGTGATTCTGAGAGAGACCTCCTCCTCCTGGCTGGAGTCTCATGAATTTAGGTTGGAAACAACATGTAAGATTGGGCAGGTTCACTTCAGAATGGCCCCTGACTTGGAAAGGAGTGGTGAGTGGGGCTTAAAATATACCCCGTGCTGTCCTGGCCAAGACGTGTGGCTATGGGCTCAGTTCTTCCTAACTGTCCACCTTTCTTCTAATGGGCACACGTGCTGTAGGAGCAGCACAGCTCAGCCCTGACTTAGGGTCACCCCCTCTTGCATCTGCCCTTTTTGTGCACAGAGGGTGTGGTCGTGCCGTGGATTCACTGTGAGCGCAGAGGTGCACAGACATCTGGCTGGCGCTGGCCGACTCCAGGGTCAGAGGGAAACCCTCCTTCTTTTTCCTGGAGACACTCGACCCATCGGGCACATCTCGTTTCTCAACACTGTCAACACTAAATGAGAAATGGAGCAGCTGCAGCCCCAGAACTGGGTCTTGTCGATACCAGAACATTCTCTCATGATCCATATTCTGTATACATTCTATCACCACTTTCTCTCCCATTCTTTTGACCAGCTAGCTTGGAGTCTGGGTTACTTTTGCATGCATGAGGCCTGTGAAAGAGGGATGGAGGAGGTGAAAAAAGAGGCCACCAGGAAGCCTGATGAGGGGGAAATCTTATATCCAGGGTCTAGAAATAATAGGACAGGGGTTTGCCACCAACTCTCTGGACTCACCTACTCCCAGGAAGCAAATGGCACGGAGGAGCCTGATTCCCACGGCAGGTTCGAGGCAAGAATGGGTCCTCTCTCAGGCCCAGGCTATATAGGCAGATTGGCTATGATGTCACTGTCCCGCCCACACTCATGATCCCTCAGCCACCCTCTAGATTCTAGAGAGTTTGGAGGTGCTAAAGTGAAAGCCAGCCCTTTTCTTCATGGGAGTGTGTGTGTGTGTGTGTGTGTTTGTGTAGAAAAAAGTTAACATAGTCTGTCTGATCTGTAGAAGGACCTGCTTACAAGGTAGGCCCTTGCTTTAATCTGGGAACTTGGATTTCGGGAGTGTTGCACCGTTTGGTAACTGGTGAGTGTGGTTCATTTCACCTAGAGTGCTTGCGCAAACAATGTAGTTTATGCTGAACACTGCTTTGAGTCTGGAATTTGGTATGCGCCAGGCAGGCAGTGCCTATGTGATGAGCTGTTACTAGTTTGCTAGGGCTGCCGTAATCATGTCCCATAGAATGGGTGACTTAAACAACAGAAATTTATTTTCTCATTATCTAGAAGCTAGAAGTTCAAGGTGTTGGCAGGGTTAGTTTCTAATGAGGCCTCTCTCTTTGGATGAGAGACGTGACTGTCTTCTCCTCCTGTCTTCACATTGTCTTCCCTCTGTGCGTGTGTCTGTGTCCTAATTTTCTCTTCTTATAAGGACACCAGTCATATTGGGAAAGGGCCCATCCCAATGAGCTCATTTAACATGAATTACCGCTTTAAAGACCTTATCTCCAAATATAGTCACATTCTGAGGTACTGAGGGCTAGGACTTCATCATAGGAATTTTCAGGAGACACAATTCAGTCTATAATACCAGCCTCCCAAACTATCTGGGATGCTGAGTCTCTAACAGGCTTCTCTGGGCATAAACATTGCACACAGGTTGCTGTATTTTCATCGCTGGGATGAAAGTGTGCAGCTTCCTGGGATGCAGAGGGCATATGGATGTCTCACATGGATTCCTCCGAACTCTGCCTGTGTCTTCTTTTTCTTTTTTTCTTTAAATTAATTAATTAATTTTTGGCTGCTTTGGGTCTTCATTGCTGTGCGCGGGCTTTCTCTAGTTGCGGTGAGCGGGGGCTACTCTTCTTTGTGGTGCGCAGGCTTCTCATTGTGGCGGCTTCATCTTGTTGTGGAGCATGGGCTCTAGGCGCGTGGGCTCAGTAGTTGTGGTGCACAGGCTTAGTCGCTCCGTGGCATGTGGGATCTTCCTAGACCAGGGCTCGAACCCATGACCCCTGCATTGCCAGGCGGATTCTTAACCACTGAGCCACCAGGGAAGTCCCGCCTGTGTCTTCTTCCTCTTATGCTCTAGCTGAGTATCCTTACAAGGTCTGTGTAATAATCTTAGCCATGAGCACAACCATATGCTGAGTCCCATGTGTCCTCTTGTGAGTCTCTGAAGGTGAATCTCCAAAGTGGGGATTTTTTTTTTTCCTGATTAGGAATACTTTACTGTTTCTCTCTCTCAACATATATTTCCTTCACAGCACGTTTAGTTCTTCATACAATATTATTTAATAACAGTAATTATTATAAGGAGTGTATTGGTTTCAAATTTTGGACCTAGACTGCCTGGGTTTCAAACCTGGTTCTTTGACTTATTTGTAGCCTGCAGGCAAATTCTGGGCCTCAGCATCCTTATATGTAAAATGGGACTAATAAAAATACCAACCTCCCAGGGTTACAGTAAGAAAGCAACAAGTTGATACATAGAAATTGGTTATAACCATGCATGTCTCAATAAATGTAGCCATTAAAAGCATTGACTGTTATCCCTACTACCATTATCTGCTGAAAACTAATTTTGTCTCAGACACTACATTAAAATTCTTCACTGATAAAGGATTTCTTTTACTCAGCAGCCTTATGTAAATCTTTTAGATTGACATTCCAAAATATTTCTGCAGGAATTGTTTTCAATGAAATCTAATCTATAAAACTAAAACTACACTTAATATTCCTTCTTTAGCCTCCATGGATATTAAACTTTCATTCATTACCAAATATCCTACATCATCTCTATTGTTTTTTTCTCTAAGCTGCATGATATTTTTGTAACAGTCACCTTACACAAATGCATCAGGCTCTGCTTACCTGCTAGGAAGGAAAAGCTACAAACTCCAGGGAAATTCTAACACTAACCATCAATTTCTTTCCCCTGAATTCCTGATGAAATCTCTTAACCAGAAGTGGTCAGAAGAAGTATGTCTGACTTTGTGTTCTGATTCAAGTTCTATCTTCCTGTTAACGCTGCTCTTTGCTTTTGAAATGATTGGTTTTAGCATTTAGGAGATTTTTATCAGGCTGCTAATAGCTCCCAGCTATCCCCAGGACATCTGTGCATCCAGGTTGGCATCTTGCATTGCAGAGTATTGTAACAGAGAAGAACAAACCTGACTCCATATTGGATCTATTCCTTTACCACTAATCTTTGTGCTCTGTTGCCTGTGCTTAGTCACTGTGACTCTGCACCTTTGTAGAGAATGTTGCCTATAGCCTGAAATATACATGAGAGTCCATTGTCAAGGCTCTGACTCCCAGGCTTGACCTTTAAAGGTATAACAGTTTTCATTCACATAGAGATACAAAGTTGCAGAACAGAGAATAACATTTATCTTGTTGGAGGTTTACAGGAACAGTGTGACCCCGCTGAGTTGGACAACAGCAAGAGCAAAGGATTATGGCATCCCTGCTGGGGCCTGGCCAGTATCAAGAAGTCTGCAACAACGAGCAATATCCCCTCCCCGTTTAGTATAAAAGAAGCCTGAGTTTTAACTTGGGTAAGACGGTTCCTCCCATCTTCTTGGTCTGCTGGCTTTCCAAATAAAGTCACTATTCTTTGCCCCAACACTTTTTCTCTTGATTTATTGGCCTGTTGTGTGGTGAGCAGTGCGAGCTTGGACTCAGTAACAATAGGAGAAATGTGTATATAATTTTGGTAGTATTAAGGAATTAGAAATAATTTTGTTAGGTAAGGTAATATTATGCTAAGATAAGAAAATGTCATTTTTTTAGAGCTTACTAAAATCTGCAGTAAAATATTACAATGTCTGGAAATTGCACCAAAATACATCAACTAAAAATGCCAGGAATAGAAGAAGGAGGGGTAGCAAAATGTTAATTATTGAATCTGGGTAATAGGACTCATTTTATTATTCTCTCTGCTTTTGCGATAGAAATTTTCCTAATAAAAAACTTGAAGATAGTATACCAAGAGAAACATGGAAAGTACAAATTATTTTTATGCAATGCTTTACCACAACATTAACTTATATTAATGCCAAAATGTCAAGATTACAAAAGACAGGACAGACTGGGGAGCATTCCAGATTAAAGAGTAAAGGGACATAAAAACTAAGCACAAGACGTAATTGTGGATTGGACCATGGACCAGAATCTTTCCCCCTTTTTGCTATAAAGGACATTATTTGGACAATTGCCAAATATAAATAAAGTAAAACATACTGACGTACAAAAATAATCAATTACAAGTTGTTCTGCTTTTATTATCACCACGTGCCAGAAATTATAAACAACTTTGGTGATAAATGACCCCTTACGTGCTTTGTCCTTCTGTGACTGTTTTTTTTCACTCAGTATGTCAGACCCTGAGCAGCAGAAAGAAGAATGTTTACAGGGGCTGCGGGGAGCAGGGAATGGGGAGTTGCTGTTCTACAGGTGTACGTTTTCAGTTGTGCAAGATAATTAAGTTCTAGAAATGTGTTGTACAACATTGTGCCTGTAGTCCACAAATACCACATTGTACACATAGAAATTTGTTAAAAGAGATCTCATGTTAAGTGTCATCACCAAAAAACCCCCAAAACCAAAAAAAACCCAACCCAAATAATAGTGACAACAAAAAACAACTCACCAGGTGATTTTGGTGCATGTTCAGAACACTCATCATGACAAAAGGGTCAGATGCGGACGCCACTATGAGGATTGTATGTCCCAAAGTTTTATTTGTAGTTACTCCTCTTCCCTCATCTATTAAAATTTTCTAATGGCATATAAATTGTTGAAAAATTGCCTGTGTACAACACAAATCAATTATAATCATACAATGTCTTCTACTTTTTTTTTTTTTTGCGGTACGCGGGCCTCTCACTGTTGTGGCCTCTCCCGTTGCGGAGCACAGGCTCCGGACGCGCAGGCTCAGCGGCCATGGCTCACGGGCCCAGCCGCTCCGCAGCACGCGGGATCTTCCCGGACCGGGGCACGAACCCGTGTCCCCTGCATCGGCAGGCGGACTCTCAACCACTGCGCCACCAGGGAAGCCCGACTTCTACAGTTTTTTGCAATTATATAAAATCATAAAATCATAAAGATTCAGATTAAATTCCTTACATTTGACACTACTGTTAAGATCTAATATCTAATCCAACAGCCAAAACCTTGCTATAAACAAGAATATTGACCCAGTTACTCAACACAGAAACCCTTTGAACACGTTTTACTGCATTATTTACTTATACAAAGGGTTTCAACTCAATACATCATTCTTATTTCTATTAGAATGTGTTTTCCTTTTTATTTTTTTTACAAGACAGTGAAATCTGTAAATATGCAATGTAATCAACATGTCTAAATGAAAGGCATTAGGCTAAGATTAAAATTCTTCCCTGGCGCATAGAGGTAAAATAAGAATTTTTCTTCATTAAAAAAGAAAAAAAACTTCTTCCATAAAAATCTTTCATTGGTCTAAGCGAGAAACGATTTCCATGTTTATATATGTATATTTTGTATAAACACACACATATGTATATGTGTGTGTGTGCACACGCATATAATTTCTCTCTTAACAAGCACTGTTTCTCCACAGAAGTTGATTTGGAGAATTCCTAGTTATGCAGCTTCCGCAGTCACACTCTGGCTGTTTTAAGAGTTAAGTTCCTTGAAGTTTGGGATCATTTATGCTCCTTTCAGGCACAGTTTCTGCCCCAGCCCCTCAGTACTATATATTTCTCTATTTAAACATTAAATTAAAATATGCCTAATTTTTGTCAAGATGAAGAAACAAACTTGTCACTTCTGTCATACTCTATGCGCAATTTAAGATTATGTTTAAAATTTTAAACAGTGAGACAATATTTATTGTGAAGTGTAAGATTTTTGTTTGATAAATACAAGTTTGGGTTCATACATGAGCTATTTCATTGAATCTGAGTAAGATTTTTAACATTGAAATGCATTAATACATTCTTATTTTGTAATTGTTGATTTTTTTAAATCTAAAGAACAAATCAAGAATATGCTGATTTTTAGTGATTATTACATGACTGTTAATGAAAATAACATTGTCGTATAGGGGAGGGGGGAGGGTGATGCTAAAATATTATTTGCTCTGGCAGACAAAATAGACTAGATAACGCCATGGCAGGAGGGAAAGGATTCTGGGCCTTTCTCTTACTTGTTATGAAGGAGAGAAATTCCAAACTGAAAGACACTCAGGAAAAGATTACCTTCACAGCGCCCCTTTGTCACAAGCTCTTTCCTGTCTTCAAGGCAGTAGTTTGGTGGCAGAGGGTCAACGTGCCTGCGCTAAGCCCAGTGACCCCAGCAGCTCATGTGAAGGGCCTCTCCCCAGGAGAACTCCCCTCCTACCCCTGGTCACCACGCCTCCTCTCTGGGGCTGGAGATGACTGGATTCGAAGACTAGAAAATTCTATGCCTGAGCCTGGGATGGTGAGGCTTTTACTGAAATGGGTAAGTCTAGAGAAGAAATGGGCGGCATGAAAAGCTTATCTCTTAGAGACTTTACTCGTTGGCCTTGTTATCTAAGCTGCTTATATAAAGGGCTCTTGGCTGGAAAGAGAGATAAGGAGGACATCTTCTGATTAGAATTCTGGAAGGCATCATAGAGTCCTTGCATTGATACTTATTGAACTCTGGCTATATGCCAGGCACTGGGAGTACAGCTATGGACCACAGAGGCACAGAGGTCCACGCCTCACAGAGCTTCCATTCAATTCATCAACCCTTATATCACACACAATGGGGAGATTTACATCAAACAAGAACTTACTTCACTAAGACTATTGCAAAACTACGATGTGTAAAAGGCGTGTTGTGTTCAGGAAATGACCAGAGACCTCCTGGGGAACCTGGGAAGCGGCCATGAGGTCCAGAGAAGAGCATGAGTTTGCAGGTTGACCTAGCGGAGGAAACGTGATGGGCAATTGGAGGTTACCTTGGTAGACAGGTGATGAAATGCACTTATCAAATAACCCCGTATAAGGCGTTGAGTCCTGAAGAAGTGAAATCCAAGGGCCAAGACCTGAAGTTGGAAAGGCAGTTTGTTTGGAAATGGAGTAGAACAGGACACTCAAATGCTGTTTTGGAAGAGGGTGGGGAGAGGGGAACAGGGAAATGCAATGGGCTGGACAGCCTGGGCGGCCCTGGGGAGAGTTCTTGAAGACCAAGTGTGTCAGCTAGAAAGATGCGCTCTGCAGCAGGTGGTGTGAGGGGAGCTGGATTGATGTCAGGTGACTTCTGTAAAGGGCCTGGGTGGAGGGAGCCTATTGAAACAGCAGAAGAGAAGAAAGGAAAAAAGGATGGTGACAGCTCACCCACAGATGCTGTCCTTTGTGTAACTTGCAGATGGACTCCTACTGACTGGGGCCCTGGAGCTCGAAATGTCTCCCCGGTGGGGGTGGAGAAAGGCTTCTGTGAGCTTCTGCAGGCGGTAGCTTCCCCTGGTAGGGACAAGGCCCAGGAAAGCCGAGCCACCTTCCTGCTGTGACAACCTTTCTGTGCAGAGAGGAAGTGGCTGTGCAGGGCTGTGGGTTAACCACTGGCAGAAGTGTCTGAGAAGGGCTGGACGTCTTCAGGTTGGGAGAAATGCTCAGCCTTATTTTACTTCTTTTTTATTTTTTTTTATTTTTTGCGGTACGCGGGCCTCTCACTGTTGTGGCCTCTCCCGTTGTGGAGCACAGGCTCAGGACGCGCAGGCTCAGCGGCCATAGCTCACTGGCCCAGCCGCTCCGCGGCATGTGGGATCTTCCCGGACCGGGGCACGAACCCGTGTCCCCTGCATCGGCAGGCGGACTCTCAACCACTGCGCCACCAGGGAAGCCCTCAGCCTTATTTTAAAAGACACATATCTCTTAGAGACTCCCATTGTCGGTACTCCTTGCACCAAGTGAGCAATAGATTAGTTGTAGCCCCATTCCTGGCTCTCATCTGGATCATTACATACAAGTCACAGTACATATTTTTGTCACACCACCATCACCTTCTTTCCTGACCCTGAAACCTGGTAAGCTGGGATTTTCCTGGCATCAGCATCCATGGACATTGTGGATAAAGAAAGATGGTACCTGGAGAGAGAGCTCAGGAGAGAGCTGATGTACAACCACCAGAGACAGGCTTAATGTAAGGGTCTGGCAAACCAAGCTCGAGGACATTCTACCTGTGCCCATGAACCACCTATTCCAAGGAGACAAAGAGCTACACTGCAGAGAAGGCCCAGTGCTCATGGAAGGTGAGTTCATGGTGGGGTGTCTGTGTTAGCTCTGGCATTAGTGAAAAAAGACCTGGGTACTAGGGAATCAGTCTGTGATATCTTGTCTGCCAGTTGCCCCTTCTGAAGACCAGAAGGCATGCCCATTTTCTCCATCACACTGAATGAGATTCTCACGTACAACTGGTCAACTTGGATTGAAAAGCAGCTGGTGGCCTCTGTCTGCGCAGGTTTATAGTGGTGTATTCTTATCTTTTGTCTTTTCTTAAATTTCTTAAATCTCTACACACACTATTATTTCAGCATCACAAATTTTCATTAATGTATGGTGGCTGAATTTTCTAATTATTTCCATAGTCTGGATCCTTAGGATGATTCTTCATCATCCCTACTGTCTCCCTAAGCTCCTCCTCAAAATTGCTTTTACCAATTTACCCAAATCTGCAAGTTTACTTTCATCCCACTGACTCTCCTGTTACAAAGATTTCCATCTTCAATGATTTCCCCTTAGTGAGGGGCTTCCCAAAGTTCCCCTCGCCCTGAGCTCACACTGGGGGTACCTGTCCCTCTGCAGTTCGATAATTAGGTCAATTGTTAGGACTATGACGTAGAAGAAGGGAAATGACTGTAAAGTCCACACCCGCTTTCTCTTTCTTTCTTCAGATCCACACCAGCATTCTGCCCATCCATTTTGCTGTGCACCATTTGTGCTCTCTTTTTACCATCCTTTTATTTAGTCCAAACACTGAGATGCCTTTGTTCCCCCAGCTTAACCCAGGTCTGTAATATGCTTTCTGTTTAATACTTTCATCTTTTATTCTTATAAATTTCCTTTCACTTTTTCTACATGTTTCTAAGAACATATCTCATGTCTATTTCCTGCACTTGAGGAACTTGTTGGTAATCCCAGACAAAGAAACTGGGAGAAAACTGTGGCTTTTCCATCTGAGAGTAGAGGGACCTGGATTCTGGATGTCTAGGGAAAACCTAACATTTCATATGTGTGTGTGTGTCCATGTAACTGTGTGTCATTCTATGTATGTGTATATTCCTGTTTTTAATTTATTTTTTTATTTTTGCATGCAATTTGGGTATATTTAGTTTTAATCATTTTGCTTTTTTTCTCAAATATGAAGTACATCAAAACTCAGTTATATGCAGGAACCAGTTTTTAAGGATTGCTGTGAAACTGTGCTCCCTGACTGTTCTTCAAAACTCCTTGGTTAGTCACATGAAAAACTGGATGAATTGGTTTTCATCAAGACTGGCACGGGGATTAAATTTGTAGAATGTGGTGAATTGAGTGTGAAGTACCAGTGGAGATTTCAAGTGACATTACCATGTAGAAGGTTGTATAAATTGGGCTGAAGCTCAGATTAGATATCTGACTAGAATACTGAATTTGATGTTATTAGAACAGAGAGTTTCATTAAAGTGATGAACTTGAATGATGTTGCCCAGGGCAATTGTATAAAGTAATAAGAAGAGGGAAAAGGATGGAATACTGGAGAAAACCATTTTTAATGGAAGAATATAGAAATGGTTGTCTACCAAGGACATTGACAATGAGTGAACCAAAAATTAAGATGGAAACAAATCATGAATAGTGTTCTTAGTCTGTTTGGCTGCTATGACAAAATACTACAGGCTGGGTAGCTTATAAACAACAGAAACTATTTCCCACAGTTCTGGATGTTGGAAGTCTGAGATCAGGGTGCCTGCATTATTGGTGGGGGCTCTTTTCTGGTTGTAGACTTCTTGTTGTAACCTCACTTGGTGGAAGGGGCTATGGAGCTCACTGGGGTCTCTTTTATAAGGGCACTAATTCCATTCATGAGAGCTCCACCCTTATAACCTAATCATCACCCAAAGGCCCAACCTCCTAATATCATCACATCTGCAATTAGAATTTCAACGTAAATTTGTTGGTGGTGGGGGGCATAAATATCCAGGCCATAGCATGTTTTAACTCTAAAAATTCACCAAATTTTGTAGATATTTCTTTAGCATGTGTGAAATTGACTGAGGTAGAAGTTAGGCACTGGAAAAAGATTCCATAAAGAAGACTGAGACTGGATTCCTCTTATAGAGAGCAATTTAAAACCAGAACTCTCCTGGTCCTAGGAAACAAAGAGCAGAGTAACCTGGTGCCTAGGGCAGGTCTAAGTCAAGAATAAGGGTATCCCAGCTCTAAGCTCTGAAATAACGGAGGGAACTAGGTTTGTGGATTCTTCATAAGTATGAAGGAGTCTGTCGGCATCATTGTCTCAGAGGCTGTCATGGGATGGGAGTCCCCTGTGATGACTTCCAGGAACTAAGAATAAGTTATTGGATGTAGACTCTATTTCACAGGGAACAGTCTTTGTCTTATAACCTCCACTGACATATTTGATTGAATTAGTATAGTAATATTTATATTGAGAATATGATAAAAGGTATAATGGAAACCCAGCTTGGACCTAAGGAGCAGCAACTATTGTAGTTCAGAAATGTCTGGGTAAGTATTTCAAAAAGGAGAGGATGGTCCCCTGGAAGTCTCTGTGTATGACAGCATGCGATGCTCCCAGGAGAGAGCTCACCTTGAAGTAAGGGTGGGGATGGGGGCGTGGCAGGGTAGACTGACCCAGTAATACAACTGTAGTTCTTGGAAAGATGAGCAGATTCTAAGCTCAGCTGGGTTTTTATTGCCAGAATTTGTGTCTTGGATGAGGTCCTCTGCATTCCCTTGTTCCAGGTTATAATTACTATATTAGTGGTTGGTAAGGAATGTATGTAATTGAATGAACCTTTACGCTAAAATCTCAGTAAGACATTGGGGATCAAGATGCAGACCTGCAGTCTTGCCCCTCTAACACCAGCAAGGAAAAGGTTGAGCCAAAGTCTTCCTCTTGTACTTCATCGATAGAGGTGCCACTCCGCAGGGAACTGTACCTGGGAGTGATGACGGAACTCACTGGGAGCAATAATAGGGTCTGCTGCATTGCATAGCTTGGCAGCTGGAATGGTACAGAGTAGAAGCATCTGCCATGGCTGGCAGGTATTTTAGGGCCCAACAGAAAAAGAAAAGAATCCCATGGATATAGTTGTACCTGAGAGAGGCAACATCCTTGTCAGGATGACATATAGCACAGAGTAAACAGGGTCTGGAGTAGAGGAAGAATAAAACTCTACTCGAGTACATGATTTATCTTGTTTACATACCCATGTGAAAACCCCTGGCATCCCCCCAGAGTATGTGTGGGAGAGGACTTTGCAGGGAGCTTAGACCCTGCACTAGTAGGAGGGGTATTGGGAAGCTGATCTAAGAGAAGACTGATTCCTTCATTCACTTAACACGACTCTCTTCAAGCACTCTGGTAAATATGGAGATTAAAAAAAGTAACCAGTATAGGCACGGTCCCTGCTCTCATTAACTTCAACATTTATTCACATAAATTTTAAATAGCAAACAATCAAGTGTCCCTGAGGACAGAAGCTCAGGCTGTCTTAAGAGCACATAGCAGAAGAACTAACCCAGTCAGGGGTTCGAGGAAATCTTCCTGGAGGAAGTGACTTCTGAATTGGTATGCGGAGAAATCATCAGTTAGGGATCCGGCTAGAGAGGGAGAGGAAGAGTGCTCTAGGGAGAGTAAACATCATTGGTGAAGACCCAGGAGTGCGTCATTGTAGGATATATTTGGGGACCTGAGGGAGGTGGGCTCTGTCTGCTAGAATGGAAAGCAGTTGTGGTAACTGAAGGAAAGAGGACACTCCCGTTAGGAAGGTAGGCAGGTGCAAAGACTGCATCTTGGAGGGTGGTGAGAGGCTCGTGAAGTACCACAAACTCGAGACTTTAGCTAAGTTAATGAGAAACACTGATGGGTTTTAAGCTCAGGAGTGGTTTGTGGGTGGGGGCAGGTAGCAAACTGGAAGGTGGTTAAGGAATCCAGGTGAGCGACAACATTTTCTGGGTCACAGTGTTGTCAGTGAGGTTAAATTAGTAAAATTTGCAAGGAATTTAATACTGAGAGGTCTTCAGGGGATGGATGGATTGGGTGTGGAAGGAGAGAATCTGAGAAATGTTGAGGACGATTCCTACATCTTTGGCTTGGGCATTTGGGTGGATGGCAGACCATTTGCAGAGATGAGAAAAATGGGAGATATCAGATTTAGTAAACAAGTCAGATGTGCTACTCGTCCAGGTGACAAAACCTCCAGGAAGAGGACCTGGAAGGTGGGATGAAATTTTGTTGAGTGATTGGATTGAAAATGAAATCTTCAGTTTGGGCAACGATGACGCTCAGTAAGGAGAAAGGATTGCAGTGTGTGTAAAATTCCTTTTCTAGGAATTTACCTTTACTCATGGTGCTAGACTTAACACAGTAGCTTGTCCTGCCTGCACTTTGAAAAGCTCACTGTTACCAGAAGTAAGAGGAGGACACATTGCAGAGGGGCTGCCTTGCCCCGAGTCCACAGAGTTGGAGAGTCAGGGAAGGACTCCTGTGGGCACTGATGGCGGGGGAGGTTTGTCTTCTTGGTCGGGTGGGGCCTCCGGAGGGAGGAGCCTCCCTGCTCTTGTGGCTGCCCTTTTTGTGCAGAGAGCAGCTGACTGTGCTGCGCTGTGGATAAACTGCTGGCACAGAGGTATAAAGAGGTCTGGTTGGTGCTGGCCGATGCCAGGGTCAGGGGGAAATCTGGCTTCTTTTCTCGAGAGACAATGTATCCATCAGGGACATCTCCCTTTTCAAGTAACTCAACATTCGTTGAAAAATAGATCAGCTTTAGACCCAGCCCTGGGTCTTGTCGATACCAGTACATAGCATTGTGTTGCATATTCTGAGAACAAGTCAATGTCACCCTCTTTCCCGTCTCTGTGATCTGGTGTCTCGGGCTCTGGGTCACATCGGCTTCCAGGGCATCTGTAGGGGAAGGAGACAGAACTAGAGACAGCTGAGGAGTCGCCTTGCGCTGCAGCTTCTAGGAAAGGGCTTGAGCTAAGACCTGAAAACTATGGCCAAGGCATGCCCATGAGTTCTAGGACTCACCTGCTGCCAGGAGACAAAGCAGGACACAGCCCAGGAACCGGGGGCCCATGGCAGCATCACTCTGCCAGCCCTGGGGGCCCTAGCTGGTTTCTGTGATGTCTCTCTCTCTCTCTGCAGCTACTCGATCCTCATTTTCAGGGGAGAAGCCACTCCCCTTTCCTTAGAGGGCTGAAGGGTAACACAGGTGATCAGTCGTGGCCAATGGGGGCTGGCAAGGCTTGTGATCACTGTCATTTTCCTTGCCCTCCTTTGAGGCTGCTGGTTTCTATGCATTTGACAATGTCTTCTTATTAGCACACTCTTGTCAAAGTTGAAAAATAGTTCTGTATTTTGGATCTTTATGATGAAAATTGGTATATTTGATTATCACTTAGAAATGCGAGAACATGAAACTCATGCTATCATCAAAACAACACTTTTTTTACTTTAGAAGTCCTCATTTCCACTCTGTAGAAAAAAAATCCAAGTATATTCATATCTTTGTCTATCCACGGATATATTTTTTTAGCCACTACCTTTTAAAAGAGTCTCATGTGTAAAAACTTAGCTAGATCCACATCATGGGTTATTTTATTAGCCTGTATCCAGTTCATGAACCTAGACTCAGGGCTGCTCTCCTTAGCGGATTAAATTTAGTAGCGGGTGTGAGTAGCTGCTTTCCTCAAGGCTGGTGTTGGATGTATCCTTCCTTCTCTTCTCTCTCCTCTTAAAGGGGCTGTGAAAGGCAGAGGAGAGGTCTACTTTCTTCAATAACCTCTTATTTTTACCAGCCAACTCAGTTTCTTTGCTGATTGTGGGGTGTGCTTTGCTGTCTTGTGGTCTCCAGATGGGGCTCCCCACGGAAGGGTTCTGTCGCTGGATATTTCACTGTAGCCTGGCTGTCTTTTCTGCTCTGGATCTAAGTCACAGGGAGCTCTGCCTGTAGCTGGGGTGTCACAGCATCTTCTTAGCTCCTCCAGCCACTCACGTATTGCTTCTTCTCTGGGTCATGAGGTCTTTCCTGCATTGAGGTGACTTTCCAGGTGTTGCTGAAGGTATTTCCCCCCTTGAACTTTTCTTGAGCTTTGTTGGAACCAAAGTATTCTTGGGGGTGTGGGGAGGAAGAGAGGGAAGGACACTGCCCCGTCCTCCTAATTGCTTCAGCCACAGCTGGAGCTTCGCAAAGCTGTATTTTGCCGAATTTTGCCGAATCATTATCATCTCCAGGCAAGAAGTGGGTCCTCATCCCAGTTCTTGGGCTGCCCTCAAACCTCAGAGATGGCTTTCTGCCCCCAACCCCTTTCATGATGGAGGTTCAGGTCCAGCACTCCCTATTCCATACAAATAAGGGAGATGCAGTTTACTCTCATGACATTAACTCTCCTCTAAGGAGGAGTGTTCTTTCTTTTTATATTTCTGTGCCATTCCCTTTCGGAAAAGACTGTGGGAGCAAACTTGGCTCTATTTCAGTCCTAGGCAAGCCCTCCATATCCTAGCTATGGGTACAAGTGTTCAAGAAAAAAAATTAAGCAGTTTTAATTCTCAAGAACCTGCCTCAAGTGAATAACTTTGTATTATTCAGTTAACCTGTCATCCCAAATTGCATCTTTCGAAATCTTTCACAGTTTACCCACATCCACAAAGCTAAACTCACTGTTTATACTCCTGCCCATTGGATTTTCCAAGGTTGCACGGTACTTCCAATGTCATCGAGGTGGACAATTACAACTCAAAGGTTTATAGTTTATCCCACGTACTTTCCATATTAGATTAACCAAAGATTCAGGAGGCAGCTGCTTCTATATTCCTAACCCCCCATGAGCTAATTCTCTCTCCTCAGACCCATGCTGCTCCCGCATCCCCGTCCTGTTGGCTGTGAGGCTGCTCTGGTCTCTTCTTTCTTTCTCAACATCAACCAAGACACTAAAGTGATGCTGTTGACCTGAGTCCCTGATATCCTTGTACTAGGAGCCACTTCCTGTACCTTCCCCACCCTTCCTTCCTGGAACCTTCCCTCTGATCTCTCCTTCCCAAGGCCCCCACATGCAAGAGTCTGGGGAACTTCACTTCCCCAGTGTGGACCAGGCTCCTGTGTCCCTAACAAAAGCACTGGGAAGAAAACAGAATCCTCTAGATGTCCAGGAGCTCTGAAATGTCCCCTCCATCTTTCACACTTCAGTGTAATGCCTTTCACTCTACACTGTCCATCCCTTTATGTCTTTCCCTGCGCCTAATTGCTCTCAGCCTCTCCTCTGAGGCATTACGCAGTGAATCTGCTGCATCTCTTATCATCCTTCCTGGGGACAGTCTCTTGACAATAATATTATGCCTGCCTCTACCCAATTAAGGAAACATTCCTTTAAAATCCCTGCAAGTAGAATACACCGGTCCCTTTAAATATATAACAATATTTTCCCTGTGGGTGATCCTGAGCACAGATAACAGACTACAGAATTTTCACCACCCTTCAAATCCTATTTTATTTCTGCTCAGGCCATTTTTGGTTCTGAGGAAGTCACTTTACCCTGTATATTTTTCTATACTATATGATTAACTTTTCAAAAACCTTGAGAGAAATAGCTGTATATTGAGTTTTCTTTTAATTGGTGATACAGTATTCAATTTTATCAAACCTCTTATCAGTGTCTGAAATGCGTTTATATTAAGGAATATGTTAGTGCCCTCTAGTGGAATAATACTGCAATAGGCAGAGTAATGGCTCTCCAAAGATGTTCAAGTCTTAATCCCTGCATTCTGTGAATGTTTAGATAGCAAAAGGGAGTTAAGGTTGTGCATGCAATTAAGGTTGCTAATCAGGTGGCCTTGAGCAGTAACTTAGATTATCCAGGTGGGCTCAATCGAATCACATGGGTCCTTAATAGCAGAGAACATTACCCAGCTATGTTTATAGGGAGACTTGAGTATGGAAGAGTCAGAGAGGCCGAATGCTACTGCCTTTGAAACTAGAGGAAGGGAGCCATAATGTAAGGAGAGCCTTCAGAAAGGAACGGAGACTCGCCAACCTACTGATTTTAGCCAGGTGAGACCTGCATTGGACTTCTGACCTCCAGAATTATAAGGTAATAAATGTGTTGCTTTAAGCCATTAAGTGTGTGGTAACTTGTTATAGAAGCAACAGAAAACAATCACCAACACTAAAAATTTGTGGCACAATGCGATAAAAAAAAAAAGCATTTAAGATGGGAAAAACAAGGAAACCATAAACAAAACAAAAAGACAACTTATGGACCGGGAGAAAATATTTGTAAATGATGCAGCTGACAAGGGATTAGTTTCCAAAATATACAAACAGCACATACAATTCAGTATCAAAAAAACCCAACTCAATCCAAAAATGGGCAGAAGACCTAAATAGACATTTCTCCAAAGAAGATACACAGATTGCCAACAAACACATGAAAAGATGCTCAACGTCACTAATCATTAGAGAAATGCAAATCAAAACTACAACGAGGTATCACCTCACACCTGTCAGAATGGCCATCATCAAAAAATCTACAAACAATAAATGCTGGAGAGGGTGTGGAGAAAAGGGAACCCTCTTGCACTGTTGGTGGGAATGTAAATTGGTACAGACACTATGGAGAAAAGTATGATGGTTCCTTAAAAAACTAAAAATAGAGCTACCATATGATCCAGCAATCCCACTCCTGGGCATATATCCAGAGAAAACCATAATTCGAAAAACTACATGCACCTCAATGTTCATTGTAGCACTATTTACAATAGCCAAGACATGGAAGCAACCTAAATGTCCATCAACAGAGGAATGGATAAAGATGTGGTACATATATACAGTGGAATATTACTCAGCCATAAAAAGAATGAAATAATGCCATTTGCAGCAACATGAGTGGACCTAGAGATTATCACACTAAGTGAAATAAGTAGACAGAGAAAGACAAATATCATATGATATCGCTTACATGTGGAATCCAAAAAAATGATACAAATGAACTTATTTAAAAAACAGAAACAGACTCACAGATAGAGAACAAACTTCTGGTTACCAAAGGGGAAAGGGAGGGGGAGGGATAAATTAAGAGTTTGGGATTAACAGATACATACTACTATATATAAAATAAACTACCAGGTCCTACTGTATAGCACAGGGAACTATAGTCAATATCTTGTAATAAACTAGAATGGAAGGGAATCTGAAAATATATATAACTGAATCACTTTTTTGTACACCTGAAATTAACACAACATTGTAAATCAACTATACTTCAATTAAAAGTCAAAGATGGGAAAAGCAGAGGAAAGGATGATAACCAGCAGGCAGGGCTCTGGGCGGTCTTGTGTGGGTGAGGGGAGCTCACAAGGGCAAGGTCCCTGCACACCTTGGGTCTGCTGTTTTTGTGCAGGAGATGTGGCTGCATTGATAAACTGCTGGTGCACAGGGACTCGGATGTCCGTGGAAGATTCAAGGACCAAGGGGAGATCATTCTTTTCTTCCTTCCTTTCTCACTCTCTCCCAGTCTCCATCTCCTTGTCCTTCTTTCCCTCTGGGTTCCTGAGTGTGTTTGTGTGGTCGCCTTACAGGGGAATGAAGCTGGAAAGTGGATGAACTTCTCGATATTCTCAGTAACAAGGAAAAATTCCAACCTCCTGCTATTTGCAGGGTGACTCCCTGTGTTACAACCCCCTTGCCTTCCTCTGCAGAGCACCCCGGTGGCTCTGCGCCCCTTAGCAGAGGCCATGCGCACTGTGCTGGCCACCGGCTGTCAGACCAAAGGAAGGACTTCTTCCCAGGAGAACAGCCCCCCCACTGGGGCTAGCAATGACTGTGGGGCTCCCAGCTGGAACATTCTGACCCTAACCCTGTGGAGATGAGGTATTTGCAGAAATGGGGTGTGTCAAGAGCAGAAACTGGTAGCATCTGCCTTTAAAAATGCATCATCTGGTTCCAGCTCCCATCCTTAGCCCTTTGCCTCTTAGGCTCCTTGCACAGCGGCTTTCTTTATCAGCCACCTCCTTGCAGCTGCTTGGAAGTAGGGCTCTGTATTCGATTTCTATTCCTGCTGTAACAACTTATCCAAACTTAGGGGCTTCGAACAACACAGATGAACTATCTTACCATAGGTTAGAAGTTTGACACGGGTCTCATTAGGTTGAAATCAAAGCGTGCAGGGCTGTTGCCTTTCTGGGAGCTTTAGGGGAGAACTTCTCCGTTTTTTTTTTAACTCCTAGAGCCCACTCACGTCCTTTGGCCCCCTTCCTCCATCTTCAGAGCCAGCAACAGTGGATAGAATCCTCACATCACGCTGACGCCAGCCGCTTTTAAGGACGCCTGAGTTTAATTGGGCCCACCTGGATAATCCAGGTGACTCTTCCTATCTTGAGGTCAACTGATGAGCAGATTTAGTTGCATCTACAAACCTAATTCTCTTTTTTCATGCAACGTATTCACAGGTTCCAAGGACTAGGACATGGACGTTGGTTGGGGGGGTGTCATTATTCTGCCTATCAGGGACCCTTAGCCAGATAAAGGAAGGTAAGGCCAGAAACTGGTTAAACTTAAGAAATATAATTTTTTCAGGAGAGTAGAGGAAGCAAGTGCAGGAACAAATCATTGTAGACATTGCTGAATTATTTATCCATTCTTTAAAGGACATATAATGAATAATGGTTACGTGTCAGATGCTGTCTTAGACTATGGGAATACAGACATGAACATAAAAGACATATTGATTATGTTTGATCATTCATTGAACTTGTATGTCATGCCCCAAGGAAGCTACTGGGGAAGGAATGAAGGAAAGACAAGTCTTTTTACCATAAAGATTTTATAGCTCAATACACAGTGGAATATTACTCAGCCATAAAAAGAAACGAAATTGAGTTATTTGTAGGGAGGTGAACAGACCTAGAGTCTGTCATACAGAGTGAAGTAAGTCAGAAAGAGAAAAACAAATACCATATGCTAACACATATATATGGAATCTAAAAAAAAAAAAAGAAAAACGGTTCTGATGAACCTAGGACAGGAATAAAGATGTAGATGTAGAGAATGGACTTGAGGACACGGGGAGGGAGAAGAGTAGGCTGGGACGAAGTGAGAGAGTGGCATGGACATATATACACTACCAAATGTAAAATAGATAGCTAGTGGGAAGCAGCCACATAGCACAGGGAGATCGGCTCCGTGCTTTGTGTCCACCTAGAGGGGTGGGATAGGGAGGGTGGGAGGGAGACGCAAGAGGGAAGAGATATGGGGATATATGTATATGTATATACATATATATACACATATATATCATGTCCAGGGTAAAGGAGGAAGAGAAATTTAGTATAATTCTGTTTTCAATCTTGTGCATGTAAATAACTCATACTTTCTTCTTCACCAAATCAGGAAACCAGAAGGGTAGCTTGAGAGGCAAAGATGACATGTTGTGTTTAACCTGCAGCGTGAAGTGTTCAGTTCGTGTCCTGAATGGATTTAAGTTCAAATTAGGCATCAGGGTGGAGAGTACAGATCTAGGATTCATTAATTACCAGGTGGGATTCTTGTGCCCCCGTCCCCATCTTGGAATAATGGATAGCAACTACCTTACAGAGATGAAAACAAGCAGGACCCTATGGGGCCTTCCCAGGATAGACCCCCTAACCCCTGCCCATGTCCTCTGCCTGCCTCTTGTTTATAGAAAAACTTAGCCTCCTAGGCCTTCTCCGAGTTCCAAAGAATAAATTTGGTCAGAGAAGTAAGAATATGCAGAAGCAAAGGAAAAGAGTGAAACAAGACAAAATAATAATATTGATAGTTTAGCCATTAAACAATGTCAAGGATTTTAGTTCCTCCCAAAGGGCTATAATCTTCTGAGCTGCTTTGAGCTGCTTTACAGAGACTGAAACTCCCTTCAGGGGGAAGAAATTATCTGTTTGCTGCCCACAAGCACGTAGACCCCAGACTGGTTGGAACCAGAAGGTTGATGGTGATGACTCCCAATTACCTCACCACCAACCAATCAGAAGGATGTCCATGAGCTGATGTGATGTCCACAACCCCCCTCCCTCACGCCGTCTTTAAAAATCTTTCCCTGAAAGCCATCGGGAGTTCAGGCCTTTAAGCACTAGCTACCTGGCCTCCTTGCTTGGCACCTGCAATAAATGCTGCACTTTCCTTCAACACAACCTGATGTCAGTATATCGACTTTAACTGCATGAGGGCAAGTGGACCCAAGTCTGGTTTGGTAACAGAGAGGGAAACAGAAGAGACTAATACTATTTTAAGAATTCTTCTCTCTCTTTAAGAAAGTACCTTTTTTCTTCTCCTCTTATTTTTTTTATCGCTTTCTCCATCTACGGCAGCAGGTGGCAAGCCAGTTCTGCTTCACTCATTAATATTTGTTACCCTGACACGATCCCTGTTGTCTCATTGTGGAAGGGTAGGTCAATTCACAAGAAAGATTAGAACAGTGCCCAGATTATCCCAAATTTCTTCTCCAGGAAATTTTCACAAATTTGCTGATAACAACAATATCACATTATATATCATTATATAAACTGGACCTTAATATGTGTTGTTTTTCTGAGGCCCCACTTTGAAGGTGTCGGTTTTCTGACTCATTTGAATTTCAAAAGATTGTGCTTTCTCCCCCAATAATTAATCAACTGGTAATAAACTATTTCCATGTTAGGTTACTCAAAATTCATAAGGACAAGGCTAATTATATACTGCTTTCCCTCTGCAACTAATTTTATTCTCTTTGGAAAAGTTCTCTCAAACCTCACTGCATCCTTTGACTGCTGTTCTGTCTCATTTTTTTTTTTTATCCCTTTTCTCAACTCAGGGACTAAAACAATTTTATTCCTTATCCCAAAGAATTTTTGTGTGTGTGTGTGGTACTCAGGCCTCTCACTGTTGTGGCCTCTCCCGTTGCGGAGCACAGGCTCCGGACGTGCAGGCTCAGCGGCCATGGCTCACGGGCCCAGACGCTCTGCGGCATGTGGGATCTTCCCGGACTGCGGCACGAACCCGTGAACCCTGCATCGGCAGGTGGACTCTCAACCACTGTGCCACCAGGGAAGCCCCAGAAGCAAAGATTTTGATTACAATAGGAAGGGTGTTAGAGGGACAAGAATGGGAACAGGGAAGTAAAGAATAGTAAAGTTAGGGCAGGGCTTCAGGGCAGGCTTTTGAAAAAAACTTTTAGTTGGGGTCAGGAATCTTGAGGACAGCATCCCCTCACTCTTTGGTTTGCCCCTCTTTTTATGCAGAGAGGAAGCAGCCTTGCAGCACTGTGGATTCACTGCTGGCACAGAAGTACACAGATGTCTGGTTGGTGCTGGCAGACTTCAGGGTCAGGGGGAAATATTCCAACTCATTTCGAGAGACACGATACCCCTCAGAGACATCTCCTTTCTCAGTGGTGTTGGTATTAGTTGAGTAATAGATCAGCCGCAGTCCAAATCCTGGGTCTTGGCGATACCAGTACATTGAATAATGACTCTGTTTTTGTGAACACTGTAGAGTTAATTCCTTTCCTGTCTTCAAGACCTTGTGTCTTGGGAACTGTGTGACTACAGCATCCTTGAGGTCTGTGAGAGATAAAGCAGGGATCACATAAAGACAGGAGGAAACATTTTGTAGTTGGAGCCTGGGAAGCCAGTGACAGGGGTTCCTTACCTGTGCCCAGGACTCACCTACTCTGAGGAGAAAAAGGACAAAACAGCAGAGAAGCCTGTTGCTCATGGCAGCGTCAGATGAAGAAGGCTGTCTGCTCCTGGGATGAATTTAATCTCTGAAACCAACAGGTTTCATCTACTTCCTGGCCAGAGACCACACCCTCCTACCTCACTGCTTCAGAAAGGAATGAAAAGCCTCTTGGACTTGATGGAATGTGATAGTTTCGTTTATCCGGGCCACATAATTGTTTATGCTGTTCTCTTGAAGAATTAGCATGGCCGTTGTTTCCCTGTATGAATTTTCTAATTTTTCTTATACAATATATCCTTTTAGACATGGTGAGTTTGCATCTTTTGAATTTTTACTAGGCTATTATGGTAAATTGAACAGTCTTCCATGGACCCCTGAGTGTTTTCTCTGAACACTTTTAGAACTCTTCCATTTTGCCCTTATGCCCAACCTCGAATTCCACTCTAGAAGCGCTCTAATCTCTTTAGCCAGCCTAATGTTATTCATTTACATGAACGCTGAACAATCTCTACATGCTTTCCATATAGTCCTATGCCCTCTCTTTTCCTTTAGGCTAATTCTTAAGGGAGTGAAAAAGTGTGGTGAAGGGAATGGAGCAACAAAATGTATACAAATTTAGGAAAATCTAGTAGGTGTTTAGAGAGGATTTTCATGTGGTGTAGTAACTCATCTTACCAGAGGTTCCACCAGTTAGAACTGGGTGTGGACAAATGCTGATGTAAGGACTTCCAGCAGCCATCTCCCTCTTGAGTGATCTAGTAACTGCTCTGAATAAAGGAGCACTTTGGGAACAAAAGCATTTTAGGGAAATTGTGGGATGTTAGTCACCACAGATGAACTGAAGCTCAAATGTCATTGATGTGGCTTTCTGCTGTTTAACATTATTTCTAGGAAGTTTTTTTTTTTTTTTTTTTTAATTCTAGGTCTCCTGAGGATGTGGCAGTGAATTGCTGTGGATAAACTGCTAGCACAGAAGTGTGACGATGTCTCCAAGGCCAGGAAGAAACCCTCCTTCCTCTGGGAGACACTGCGCTCATCAGGGAAACTTTTCCGGTGCTGCCAGCAGCAAGTGAACAGTGGATCAGCTGTAGCCCCAGTGTTGGGTCTTGGTCATACCAGAACATTCTGAAAGACATTCCAAAAAGGCTTCCCCCTCTGTTCTTCTCTAGATATCTAGGTTCTGGATTATGCTAACATCCAGGCGACCTGTGGGAGAAGGATGCAGAAGTTACAAGCAGTGTCCACCAGGAGGCCCAACATTTGGGCCATGAACAAAAACAAAAACAAAAACCCTGTGCTGGAGCCTAGAAATCCCAGAATCTGATTTTTCCTTGTGCTCCAAGGTCTCATCCATTTCCAAAAGACAAAAAGGCCATTCCTCACAGAAGCCCGACACTCACCGTGGGATGGGAGAAGGAATAGGTCTTTTTCCAACTGTAGACAGCCTATTGGCTGTTTGCCTGTGATGTCACTGTCTCTGCCCACACCCAGAGCTCCACATCTACAGAGATGGAATCTTTTCTTCCCTTCACAGAGCACCACCAGACACTGGACTTTCCTGATCAATTCAGATTAGGAAAAACAATTGCTCTTTGGGGTTAATACATGCTATTCCTTTGCGTTCTTTCTGACTCCGACTTATTTCTTCATCCATGACATTTCTTAATAACTACCATTGTCACGAGGTTAGTCGATAGCATGGAAGGTTCTAGAGAGAGACTGCCTGGATTTGAATACTGGTTCTGTCACTTACTGTCATCGTGAGCGAGTAAATGAACTGTTTGGGCCTCAATTTTACTATCTGTAATTTGCGCTAATAAAAGTATGTACCTTATAGTGTTGCTGTGGGGATTAAATAAGTTTACATGTTAAGTGGTTATAACAATGCCTAGTATACAGTGAAGTCACTTGAGGTTGGGGTATGGGATGGGAAAAATGAGCGGGCTACTCTCTGCTGGTTATAAAGAGAACCAATTCCAAATTGAAAGTCCCTCAGGGGGTTACTTCCTGTGCCCCTTTGTCACACCTTCTTTCTTTCCTCTCAATAGTACCATGAAGTTGATTCCTGCCACTATGATGGCCCACTCAGTGTCAGGGAGGGGACTCTCCCTGGAGAGTAGCTCCCTGTGGAGCCCAGGGATCACTGTGGAGTCCCCTGATGGAAGATTCTATCCCTGAACCTGTGGAGGTGTGACATTTACAGAAATGGGCCAATTCTGGAGTTATCTGTACTTCAAACTGGAGTCACCAGAATAACAATATTGTTTTTATTTCCATGCCTCTTTTTCAGCCTTTTCCACAGCCGTCTCTTCATCAGCCTCCCATTTTAAGCTGCTTTGCAACAGGGCCTTTGTTTATCTGGGAAGGAGGATGAGACCTGAGACATGAGAGATTTTGAGCAAATAAATAATTTGGGTGGGTGAGTAGACGATAGTGGGGCACAAATTCAGGGTCAATTCCATAAAGCATATTTGAATCTTTCATTTATTTAGTGAATAAATATTTATTGAGGGGGCTTCCCTGGTGGCACAGTGGTTGAGAGTCCGCCTGCCGATGCAGGGGACACGGGTTCGTGTCCCGGTCCGGGAAGATCCCACATGCCGCGGAGCGGCTGGGCCCGTGAGCCATGGCCGCTGAGCCTGCGCGTCCGGAGCCTGTGCTCCGCAACGGGAGAGGCCACAACAGTGAGAGGCCCACGTACCGCAAAAAAAAAAAAATTTATTGAACACTTACTATGTGCCAGACATACCACTAGATGTTAGGATATAAGCATGAACCAAAAAAAGGTCTCTGCTCCCATGGAGCTTATACTTTTGTATCCAATATATCTCGCACAGCCCAAGATCCTGGGGCTACAATGTAAAAGGATATGAAGTCCAGTCTCTCAAAGGCCATACTTGCCTATGAGGACTCAGACATGACCAAAATGACAAGCCGCATGGTAATTACAAATGCTGGGGTTTCTTTAAATTGGTGTAGGAGCATAAAGGAAGGGAACAGCTTATCCTTCTGGGAAGAAAGGGGAGACTTCACAGAAGCGGTGTGGTTTTAAGTAAGATTTGTAGGAAAAGAAATAATTCTCGGGTAGGCAGAGTGACAACAGATGAAGACTTCTTGTGTCGGGACAGTGGTTAACGGAAGCATAGAAGTCAGCCCCACAGACAAGAAAAGTAGACCATGGCAGGTAGAGGAAGAGCATGTGCAAAGGCACAGGTAAGAAAGCTCCAGTTCAGTAATGCTGGAAGAACAGCAGGCATGAGGGGATTGAAGACGAGCTAGGGTTCCAGAGTCCAGATCCCAAAATACCTTTAAGCCAGGTTGAGAAATCTAAATTTTACCTTGAACATGAAGGAGAAGCATATGGAGAAATTGTGTGTGTGTAGAACGATCAGATCTGAGTATTATGCGTATCACTCTAGTGGCTATGAGGAAGAAAAGCTGAAAGAGGCCAAGAGACAGTGAAGAAGGGAAAGAAGGATTCTTAATCCTCCAGCGATCCTGTAGAAACACCTGACGATAGGAGATAGGTCTCCCTGATCTCAGTAAACTGAAATGCAGGAACCTCATCGATTTTTGTTATTGTTGTTGTTGAACTTTAGAGCAATATATTCCCAGTTAAGGGAGTTCTTGTCAACGGCTGAAGAGAGTCTTAAGAGGTACCATTTCTTGTATGGTCAGACATAAAGTGATTTTACATATCCTTGGCGAACAGCTTCTCCAGTCAGGTAACTATTATTTACGTCCCAGTTCTGGGGACAACAGGTGATTAAGGCACATCTAATTCCTTCTCTCAAGGGACTTGTAATCTAAAAGGGTACCCAGTTTAACTGCTGTAATAAGGAAAGAAGGGAGAAATAGGCTGAGTGTAACTGAACATATAATCTTAAACCTCCAACCTATGCTTTGAAATCTCAAAATTTGCTGAAAGGGGAAATTTAAGATCTTTAGTCCCAGACCATTATTCTTTCAAGCGGATCCAAAAGTTGGAAGAGGACTGAGACAAACAGGACTGGCAGCTGGAGGAGGGAAGTAAAACGGTATGTGTGTGAGTGTGTGTGTGTGTGTGTGTGTGTGTGTGTGTGCATGTTGGGGGGCGGGGGGAGCATGGTTATTTAATTATAATACTATATAAGATAAAATAAAGCTACAGATATAACTGTTAAGACTTGGAAGATAACTAGTATCAAAATAGGAATATGCCGTAAAACTTACAATTACTAGGGAGGACAAAAGGGATTAAAAAAAATAATTCTAGCAAAAGAAATAGGAACTGGGGTATAGTCTCAAGCTGAGGAGGTCGGGAGATGTCTCTGCTATATGACAATAAGATTCAAACTCAAGCTCCCTATATCATCGATAGTGTGGTATGTTATTCATCTCTTCTACTGGAAGTACAGTAAATATTAGGACTGGATGTTTGCACAGTGAAAGTTATGTTTCCTTGAAAGAGTCCAAATAGGAAAAATGATTTACCATTCACATATTTTAGATGAGGATACTTCATATCTTTCCTCAGTGCCAGATCTTAGAATACTGCCTGGAAACCTGAAGTGATGTATGGTTTACAAGATCTATAAAGGCTGACAAGAACCTTGCTCCTGGGTCTTTCTTCATGGTGATGGGTGTTTGGTTGTTTCCACCAGCCCTCCATACTGGCCCTTCGAAGCAAGAAGAAAAGAGTTCTAGGTTCTCATACTCCTACTATCCCCTCAACACTTCTTTATTTCTGACACATTCTAGGTCTTTGGCCTCTCTGATGTCCCTGTAGACTCCTCTCTTAGCAGTTTTTGGAATTAAGCACCATTTCATGGTTTTAAATTATTCTTGCTTGCCCTGGTAGTATCAGGGCTGAATACATCCCCCCAAACCTTAGTTCCTCTCTTTAAGCATACTTCTTCCTGCACTGGGTAGGGGGATCTCAGCAGTGACTGGATGTAAAATCTATATCTCACAGTAGAAGTGATTAAAGAAAGAGGGAAGAATGACAGGGGTAGAAGCTGTGTTGGGAGTAGATATGAGAGAGGTTCAGGTCCTACTCAAATGAAGGGGTGCTTGAAGGCAGAGATAAACCATCTACCCTTTGTTTGCCAGTTCAAGAATAACTCATGCATGGCCCACCTTTCTGATATAGCTAGGGAAGTCTCTAGAGTGGCTGCTGAGAATTTCTACATGTCAACATTTGAGGATACAGGAATCATCAGAGATAATTGTTACATACATCTCTATACATTTTTCATCCAGCAAAAGCAGCCTCTCTCATTTTCCAGTCTTCTTATATAATTCTGCTTAAAAGGACTTACAGGTCAAGGGGTGTAGAGGACTTAAATACACATGCACTGGAACTCAGAAAACATGTTACTTGGAAGAAAATCCTGAAGAGCTACTTGAGACATATTTGAGTCTATTTTCCTTTCCTCTTTTCCTCCCTGCATCCCGTCCTCCCCCCCCTTTTTTTTTTGTGGTACGCGGGCCTCTCACTGTTGTGGCCTCTCCCATCGCGGAGCACAGGCTCCGGACGCGCAGGCTCAGCGGCCATGGCTCACAGGCGCAGCCACTCCGCGGCATGTGGGATCTTCCCGGACTGGGGCACGAACCCGCGTCCCCTGCATCGACAGGCGGACTCTCAACCGCTGCGCCACAGGGAAGCCCCCGTCCTCCCTTTCTTCTATCTTTTCTTCACTAAGTGAAACATTGTACTCAGTCTAGGGATATATAATTGGAGGGACATCACTCTCAAATTAAAGAACATGGAATCTTGGGAAGAATGAGAAAGAATTATGAAAGAATACACTAACTATAGTAGTTTTGGAATGAATAGGAGCTGAGTCTTCTCTGTCTATAGGAGTCAGAAAAGCCTTTAAGCTACCCTCTGAGCTCAGAATGAAGGGATGCTCAAGAGTGAGCCAGGCGGTCAAGTAGTGGTCACCCATTTCAGGTAGAGGAGAGAGCGCTGGCGAAGGTACAGCTGTGCAGTTTGGCTTGGTCCGTTCAGGGAAATACAAAACGTTCAGCAGAGCTAGATCCTAAAGTGCTCGAGTGGCTTTGGAAGACCTGGATATATTTCTAGACAGAGACGTGTTTGTGAAGGGCTTTGTGTGCCAGGCTCAATCAGGCTGGTAGGAATGTCCAGGTCAGAAGAAAGTAGATGCAGTAAGAGGCTGGTGGAGCGGTGAGAAGGGTGTTGCCTTTCTTCTAGGTAACAGGTAATGAGGGCCTGCGTGAAATAGAAGCAACGAGGAAGGAAAGGAGCAACTGAATCAGACAAACTTGTATATCAGAGACTGTGTCTCTCCCTTTAGGCATAAAGGACGTTTCCCCCCATTGCTAGGAGTGCCGCTGGCTGATGGCCCTCCTTGTGAATTGTCTTGGCTAAAGAGGCACCTCTTCCCCCAAGGGCATATGCCCTTTCTCAGGGCCACCATGTCCAATGACACGGCTGCAGTAAAGTGGGCATAAGGCCTGGCCCCCTCACCTCAACTTCGGGTGATTGTAAGGGCCACCCCAGCTTCCCAGCTCCCTGTGGACTCAGCTTAGGCCTTTGTTGAGGCTGCAACACAGACCCACGTCCCCTCTTTCTCTTCCATCTTCCTTCTTTTCCCTTGTATCCATGTGGATCATAAGGGCACTTTCTAATAACCTTTCTGTACACTAATGTCCCCTGCACAGACCATTTACCAGAAAAGCAGATCTATGACAATGTGCAATATAGAAGTAATAGATTTATAAATGGATTTCGTGTGAGGACTAATGGAAAAGAGGAACTTACAACCATCATTCAGGTCACTGAGATGGAAACACAGTATATGGGCCAGAATGGATGCAGGTAGGGGTGGCGAGGCAATAAATTCAGCAATAAATCACTTGAGTTTGAATTGTGGAGCATCGAGCTGGAAGTGTCCAGTAGAAGCCTGAATTTACCAGTTAGAACGAATGAAAGAAATTGTCGTTATCCTGGATGGGAAGGTTAAGGAAGAATATTTATACTGAGGAAAAAAAGAAGGCAGAAGAAAAGTCTAGGGAAATCTACTAAAAATGTCTAGTAGACAAGTAAATGGAACAGTTAGAAGCTCGTGAGGGAAGAATTATTGTTACAGACGAGACTGCTGATAAAGTGTGCATAGAAAACCTGGCAACAAAGCTCCATAGAAAATGGATTTTTTAAAGGGATAGCAGATGAGATAGAACTCATAAAGGAGACAGGAAAAAAAGAAGTATGACTTTTTTCCAATTAGAACAGGTAGAAAATGAAAGAAATTGGGTTCTTTGTATCTGAACTGTCACCAGGTCCTGTGGATTCTTCTGTGGAAATTATCGAGGTTTATGAGTTAAGAAGACACAGCACATGAGGAAGGCTTCAACCTGATTCTCAGGCAGACTTTTGCACCATGCTTGCAGCCCTTGATTAAGTATTTTTGTGTCTAGAGTTCACTGGCTCCTAGGAGGATCCTCCCTGCAGGGCAGTCAGTGTTATTTCCCAATGCCTTGAGAGAAAAGGGACTCTCCAAGCTCCTAGCTTTGGTTCTATGCTGGACAGCAGGCAAATGTTTTGGAATTCAGTATATCCAGAACATGAAACAAGTCTATCTGTTCCTGCAGGTTAAGATTGATCTCGGTAGAGATCCAAGTGTCGGGCTGTAGATGTAAGATAACTTTTATAGATCACAGCCTCTCGTACTTGAATTTCACCTTCTGAGTCAGATTTAATGGTGATTAAATTTACTTAGAATGAAGTTTTAGAAAACAAGGTAGTTTGTTTTTGGCATAAAGGCAACCAACTACAGAGCTAAACAGTAGAACTTGGAAGGACTGGGACGGGAGGGGGCTGGCAGGATAAAGGTGACATCAGCAGGAACAGAATGGATGGGGATGTTGCAAGGCGGGTGGAGACAGAGGCCAAAGGACCATTAAAAGCCACACTGTGGATGCGCTAATAAGAAATGCTTTTATTGCAAATCATGATGGTGTTCCCAAATGCTCAGGTTCATTCTCCTGGGAGGACAATATTTGGCTAGCCCCACTAGAATAGATAAAGAGGGTCAGTAGGCAGGGGAGGTAGGTTCAGTCTAGCTTGTGGTTTCGGAGTCATCCCATGACCTGGGGACACTGACCCAAGGTGGCCCTAAGTTCAGACTGAGGCTCACACAACATAGAACGACCTCTAAGGATCCCACATCCCACATCTAGGAAGACTCTGTGCCCTTATGAGCAAAGGTACCCGTCTTTCTGTGTAGAGAGCAGGTGGCCAGGAAGCACTGTGCAAATACTGCTGGCACAGAAGTAAAGCGCTGTCTGGTTGCGGGTGGCGGGCTCTAGGAAGAGGGAGAACTTCGCCTGCTCCTTACGAGAGACTCTGTACCCATCGGATAAATCTCCTTCGTTAATATCATTGACACCGTGGGAGTAGTAGATCAGCCGGAGCCCCAGTCCTGGGTCTTGTCGATACCAGTACATAGACTCATGACCCTTAGTCTGTGAACATTCCAGTACAGTGCTCTTTCCTGTGTTTGCCATCCTATTCCTTGGAGTCTGGGTAATACCAACATCCATGGAGCCTGTGAGGAAACAAGACAAAAACTGGAGACAGAACCTAGGAAGGGTCCTTGCCACAGTCTGCAGGGAGAAGCTTTGGCCACGACCTGGAAAATTTAAGGCAGGGATTCCCCATGTTTCCTAAACTCACCTGTTCCCAGGAGACAAAAGACCACACAGCAGAGGAGCATGGAGCCCATGGTGACGAGAGGCAGGAAGAAGATGGTCTTAGCTTTGAGCGTTGGGGGAACAGGACACGGAAATAGGAAATTGCAAGGATTCAGTCAGTGATGTCATTGTCCCTCCCAACTCAGTGGGTTTTGGAGAAAGATGCAGCCACACCCCTTCCCACCACATCCCCCAAGGGTCTAACCTGCTTCACTCCCTTACCCCTTAGGCGGGTGGTGCCTTAGCTTAGCGTATATCCATCAGTAAGTAGCTGAAACCCTTACTCCCTCCTCTTTTCCTGCTGCTTCTCTGCCATCTATCAGAGGGAAGTCTCTCTCCCTCTTCTCAGACCTTATCTACTTCAGTCATTCAAGGAAGCATCATCCTCCCCATTGGCCAGGCCACAGAGAAAATTCAGAACCCTCTCAAATGAAAGGAGTCTAGTCTCATTGGAAGGTTGTGACACTGTCACCTGTCTGTTTTTCCTGCACTTATTTATTTTTCTAACTCAGGTCTAGATAAGCTATGCAATTTGAACATATGCACTGCAAAATTTGAGATTTTTTTTTAAAAGAAGGGCAACACTATAACTTTGTTCCAAATTGACGCTGTTCTTTAATGGCTGCTGCCTTTTTGGTCAGTGTTTTCAAGATGCAGATCTTTACTGAAAGCATTGGCTCACTGCAGGAAGATATTCATTTAATGTGTGTATGGATTTCAAAGAAATATTAACACCTTCACTCATATCTTGAATTAACTGTAAGTGGTTCCTTAAAGACAGGTAATTTCAGCATAACATAAATTTTTCCTGATTTTAGGAGGAAAGTGTTCAGTATTTCAAGGCAACAAATTACAAATAATAACACAGTTAAACAACAACGGCATGAAACCCTTTGTGATGCAATAAGCAAACATTGTTTGCCACTTGTGCTTGTCCTGGCTCCACCCCAATCAATCCTGCTACACCTCACATTGGGAAAGCCTTTTAAAAAATATTTTTCCTTTTGATTATGAAAATTTCTAACATACTCCAAGTAGATGTAATCGTATAATGAGCTTCCATGTTCCCACATTACCTGGCTTCAGTAATTACCAACTCATGGCCTCTCTCGTTTATCCCCACTTGGCTTCTCTCTCTCCTGTGTTATTTTGCAGAGTTCCTGATTTATTTAGGAGCACCCAAGCGCATTTTCAGCCAGTGCATCCTTCCATATGATACAGTCCAGTGTTCTCTCCCTTCTCTCTCTTTCTGGTAGAGGTCTCCATTAATCATACCAATAGAACGGTGAATTTATTCCAGTAAATTGCTTATCCTGGGGTTCAATGAACACAAGCAGGGTAATTAAAATAAAGATCATCATTTTGGGTTTGTCCTTAATGGTGAAATATAATGGCACTAATTTGCAATTCTTGAATGTACCGTTTTGCTGCCCCCTGCTGTAGGTAGCGATTTGAGCAGAAGGGAGATTTGAGAGCTGAATATAACCTATTATTGGGGGGGGGGTCGCAACAGTTGAGAGAACAGAGGACTCAGGTCCAGTGGAGTCCTACAGGAGCAGTTTGGAGATGCACGGCAAGGAGAGAAGAAGCAGAAATCATCTGGGAGCAGAATCTATGCCTGAGGAGGAATAAGAGACTATTATCAGAGGAATGAATGGAAGAGACACCTGTTGGATGGGAATGGAGTTGAAAAAGACACTTATTTCTGGGCAACCAAGAGGGTCCTTGATGGCATGGACCAATATTCCCCCTACTCTGGGTAGCTCGTATGGCTCTCAAGTCTTATTTATAACCCACTTTTCCTCTGACTTATCTTCAGACCTCTCAGAGCACAGACCTCTCATTCTCACCCACACGCCGAGCTCTTTGCCAACTGTGTGCTGTGTATTCATGGATGTGATCCTCGGGACGCTGAAAACGCTCTTATTTGTGAACTACTGATCTGTATAACAAACATCCTCTGGCACAAAGGATGCCAAAGGAGAAACGACTTTTTACTACTGGTTACTGCTTTCTGTGTCATAAGAAATTTTTGCCTCCCTTCAACTCACAAAGGTGTTTTCCTCTAGAAGATTTGTAGTTTAGCCTTTACACTTAGGCCTATCATCCACCTCAAATTGATTTTTGTGATATGAGGTATCAGTAAAGTTCATTTCCTTCCATGTGCTCATCCATTTGTTTCAACTTTATTTGTTGAGAAAATTGCTACCTTAATGCATTGACATTTTCAATCCATAAACAGATATCTCTCCATTTTTAATATTTTCTTTAGTTTCCCTTTGTGACATTTTGTAGTTTTTCATTGAACATCATTTGCTAAATTTATTTGTTATTGACACTATCGTATATGGAATTGTTTCCTGAACGTTATTTTTCAGTTGTTTGCAACTAGTATAAAGACACTTGATTTTTGAATATTGACCTTGTATCTTTCTAAATTCACTAATTATTTCTAGTTGTGGTTCATTGATTCCTATATAAATAATCATGTAATCTGATAATTTCACCTCTTCCTTAACAATATTTAGGACTTTTATTTCATTTTTTTTGGCCCTATGATACTGGTTAAGACCTCCGGTATAATGTTGAGGAAAAGTAGTGAGAGAAACATCATGCCTTGTTCCCTATTATAGGAGGACAGTGTCCAATACTCACCATTAAATAGGATGTGAGTCGTAAATTTTTCACTGATAATCTCTACCAGATTGAAAAAGCTGTCTTCTATTACCAGTTTGCTGTGAGTGTTCATTTTGAAAGAGTACTGGATTTTGTCAAATGTTTTCTCAGCATCTATTGAGATGGTCAAATGATTATTCTTCATTATTTTGCTAATATGATGACCTACATTGATGTTTGAATGCTAACCCATTGTTTCTCTTGCAATAAATCCGCTTGGTCATGATGCATTACCACTATCTATGTATAAACACATACACATGTGCATACATACATATACACAGATTCTTTTGGATTGGGTTTGTTAATATATTGGGAAGAATTTTTCTCATCTGTGGTCATAAAGGATATTCTATAAGATCTTTGTCAGATTTTGGCATTAGGGTTTTGCTGGCTTTATATAATGAGTTATGAAGTGCTTCTTCCTCTTTTGTCTTCTAAAAAAAATTAGGTAAAGTTGACATTGTTTTTTTCCTTAAATGTTTGATAGAATTCACCAGTAAAGGAATCTGGATTTGTAGTTCCTTTGAGGGAATGTTTTTGATAAAGAATTCAATTTCCTACCTATCAGGTTCTTCATATTTCTAATTTCATATTGAGTCAGTTTGGTAAATTGTGTTTTTCAAATAATCTAAGTTGGAGAATTTTTTGGCATATACTTATTTATGATATTCTATCACTTTAATGTCTGTTGTGTCCATATTTTCCTTTTTCATCATTGATATGGTAATTTGTGTTTTCTTCCTGTTTGTCTTGATTGTTATGGGCTAAACACTTTTATCAGTTGATCAAATTATTATCGTATTTTCCTCTAAATTCATGAACATATTTTTATAATGGCTCCTAAAAATCCTTGTCTGAAGTTTCCAACATCTGTGTTATTTAGGGTTGGTTTCTATCGCCAGTTGTTTTCTACGTACAACTCATATTTTCCCATTTATTCCCATGTCTAATACTTTTTTTACTGCATGATTCAAATTGCAGATGCTACATTTTTGAGAGTCTAGATTTTCTTTGGCCTTTATTTAACAAGTGCTGCGATATTTTTCTCTAAAAGGCAGTTTATTGGCAGATCAGGTAGATCCCTTTGAGGTTTGTTGAGCTTTGTTGGGGCAATTCTAGAGTGGCTCTCACTCTAGGACTTGGGTAGCCCTTCTCCCGAGGTGTGACCCCCACCAGGGGTGCCAGGTGTTTTCCCAGGGTGTCAGCGAGGTCTCTCCACTCTGGCTGGTCAGGATTTGTGTCTCCCACGGCTGTGTGATGCCAGCATCTCCATGTTTCTCACAGCTCCCCAGCAACTCCTCTCTGTCAGGACATGGGGAAGGGGGGCGTTCTCTGTTATGCACCTGCTGTTACCATTTGACCGAAGAAGAAAGGGGACTCCATGCAATGTTGGGAGCTCTGTTTCTGCCCAGCTCCCTTCTCTACAGCAGCTGACCCTGCAGTATCAGCAGCTTCCACAGCCCCGAGCTCTGGTCTCTGTCTCCCCGACTCAGTCAGACCACTGCGTTCTACCTGGTCTCCACGTCCTTGTGCCTCAGCCTAGAAACTGTACTAAGGCAGAGACTTGTATGTTTCCTCTTCTCAGGAACGACAGCCCTTTACTGCCTGCTGTCTAATGTCTGAAAACTGTTGCTTTAAACTTTTGTCAGGTTTTGTAGTGGCTCAAGGATGTAGGACAAGTAAGTAACAACTATCCATTTTGACCCAAAGCCAAATTCCCAACTTATCTTTATTATACTTATGGAATTACTATAATGCTTACTGCGTTTTTAAAGTTCTTGATCTCTATTGTCAAACTGACACCATTACAAGGAGTTTATAAATGTAACCCTCTGGCTGGGCTCCTGATCAAACTGGATAACGTAAGTCATTTTTAAAGTGTTCTTAAATGCTTTTTCGCAAACATTTTTCCAGGTTTACGTGAAGCTTTTTCTATTTATAGTTTCTTTTTTTAAATAAATTTTTTTTTTTTTTTTGGCTGCATTGGGTCTTTGTTGCTGCGTGCGGGCTTTCTCTAGCTGCGTCCAGCGGGGGCTACCCTTCGTTGCAGTGCACGGGCTTCTCATCGCGATGGCTTGTTTTGTTGTGGAGCATGGACTCTAGGCGCACGGGCTTCAGTAGTTGTGGCACATGGGCTCAGTAGTTGTGACTCGCAGGCTCTAGAGCGCAGGCTCAGTAGTTGCGGCGCACGAGCTTAGTTGCTCTGCAGCATGTGGGATCTTCCTAGACCAGGGCTCGAACCCATGTCCCCTGCACTGGCAGGCGGATTCTTAACCACTGCGCCACCAGGGAAGCCCCTCTCGTGAGTTCTTGATTAAGAATTCTGGGAGTGCAAGGAAGGGACTTTTTAATAATTTTAGATAAAGGCTATATTGGGAGCTGCAGGGCTGGAGCGGGTTTGTGCACAGGTGGGTTGTGGCCGTGCTCCACTGTGACGCTACCAGAACAGAGGTACAAGGCTGTTTGGTTGGTGTGAGCCGCCTTCACAGTGAGAGGAAACAGCCCCTTCTCCTCTCGAGAGACACTGTAGCCTTCAGATATGTCTCCTCTCTGAACATCCTTTACAACCGTAGAGTAGTAAATCAGCCTCAGACCCTGCCCTGGGTCCTGCCGGTACCAGTACATGGAGTTGTAGGTCAGATTCTGTTTACACTCCAGGGTCACATTCCGTCCAGCCTCAGCGAGCAGGAATCTCACTTGGTAGATTTCAGCATCCGTGGGTCCTGTGGGGTAAAGACACAAACATCCAGAAGAGAGCCTGACACTATCGTGAGAAGAGGGTGCTGGAGTGGGGATCTGCACCTACAGGATCGGATTTTACTGTCTGGGTGTTGGGCTCACCTGCTCCCAGAAGACAAAGGGCCACGTAGCAGAAGGCCCAGCTACCCATGGCAAGGAGTAGGTATTTATAAAGCTCCAGACATAGACTCTGAGAGAGGCCAAGGGGAGGGGCTGGGAGCTAGGGCTCCCCCTGGCTCAATATACAGAATTGGTAATTGCTATAAGGTGACTGACTGTCACAGCTGATTTCGCACATGGGGAACGAAGGCTAAGAGAGATCAAGACACTTGCATCTTCTCTTCTGCCTAACAGAGCTCTTTATAGCCCTTCTAAATGGACAAGTGCCCACATGGCGAGGATACTGAATCCCCCATTTCCCGGTCAAAGTCACGCTCAGAATGCCATGTGCCTGTGCACTCATTGTGATGAAAACTAGGAAAGGAAATGCCTACAATTTTCAGAGTCTATTGCCTGTCTATCAACTGCTCTGTTTCCCACCAAACTCCCAACACAAGAAGAGGTTCAGATGTTGTTTTATAAAATAGAGCCAATTCTCTCTGTCCTCTGTATTTATTATAATTGGTACAGTAGAGATGGTATAGTGGCTACTCCAGCAATTTAGCAATAACAAAGGGCCCTAAACCCACCCTCCCCTTATGGAGGTGGATTAGAGCAGGGATTTGGGAGACAGCCTCGGCTTGAGTTCTGACCCTGCCGAGTAGCAGCTGTGTAACCCTGGGCAAGTCTCTTAACCTCCCTTTGATTTGGTTTTCTCATCTGTAAAATGGGTATAACGAGTATCTACTTCAAAAGTTATTGTGAGGGCTTCCCTGATGGCGCAGTGGTTGAGAGTCCGCCTGCCGATGCGGGGGACACGGGTTCGTGCCCCGGTCCGGGAAGATCCCATGTGCCGCGGAGCGGCTAGGCCCGTGAGCCATGGCCGCTGAGCCTGCGCGTCCGGAGCCTGTGCTCCGCAACGGGAGAGGCCACAGCAGTGAGAGGCCCGCGTACTGCAAAAAAAGAAAAAGTTATTGTGAATATTATATAAATATAGAATTTAGAACAGTTTTTAACACAGAAAAAGCACAATATTTGTGTTTGCTATTATTACTTTCTGGATCTGTTATTTAATCCAGAGGATTTAGGAAGTTAATACTATGTCAAGGGAATTCAGATATTTACTGACATAGGCTTGTGTAAGCTAACAAAGCTATCATTCCCCAGCACTGAACTGAAACTTATTCAATGAGCTGTGATGTTCATTGCATAACATCATTTCTTCTCAAGAATCTTAGATAAATAAAAATACAATCATAGATGATTTCTTATCACCTGTTGTTATGTTGGTAGATAAATGTTTTATTTTTATTTCTGGGGTCATCTGTAATAAAAGACACTTTTATGATGAAACTTGGTTGGAGTCTGGTGGCTCAGACACTGTTGCTTCCACTTTCTGGAAGAAAGGGGTGTGTGTGTGTGTGTGTGTGTGTGAGAGAGAGAGAGAAAGAGTGTGTGTGTGTGTGAGGGGGAGAGAGAGAGAGAGAGAGAGTGTGTGTGTGTGTGTGTGTGTGGGAGAGAGAGAGAGAGAGAGAGAGAGAGAGAGAGGAAATGATGTAATGAGTGAGAATGAGAATCACTAGGAAGTGCAGCCCTGGTGTAGAACTCTGAGAAGGAATGCTGGCTGACAGGTTGCTTCCAACCATGCTAATGGTTCTTATCGGTTCTTTATCCCCGGTCCCACTTAATGAACTCTAGCTCATCTTTAGGATGTCATCGTAGACATGACATTCTCTAAGGAAACTGCTCTGTGGCTCCCTTAGGTCTCCCTGCGTCATAAAAAGTAGCAACTGGGTTCATATAATACCCTGCTCGTGTGCTGAGATAAGGGCCGAGACACCAGATCCCAACAGGTATTATTTTTCCCATGAGTTTGAAACTTTAACAGAGCCACAGAGACAGAAGGTAGTGGTTGCTGAGGCCTTTTATGCCTTTCTTTTAGAAAGAAGACTTAGGAGCTCCTATGCCTTAAGGACATGGGAAGAGAGGTTCCTTCTCACTAAGCTGCAGTTGATTCTCACGTCCCTCTGAGCTCAACCAGCATCCATCCAACCACGTCCCTTTAATACGTAAGTTACTGTTTCAAGCAGAACTTGTTAGATTTTTTTGCTCCTTTTATCCATTTTTCACAGCTTTATAGAAGTATAATTGATGTACCAAAAACTGTATATATTTAACGTATACAGTTTAATGAGTTTGGAGATAGCGTACACCAATGAAACCATCACCAAAATCAAAGTAATAGACGTATCTATCACCTCCAAAAGTTTCCTTGTGTCCCTTTGTTTCATTTTGTCTTTTCTGGTAAGCACACTTCACGTGAGATCTACTCTCTTAAACTGTTAAGTGCGTAATGCACTATTGTTAACATTGTTAATATAGGCACAATATCAGATGTAGCATGTCCTAGAGCAGATCTCTAGAATTAAACTTGCATAACTGAAATTTTATATCAGTTTAATATCTCTCCATTTCCCCCTTCCAATTGACCTTGGCAGCCACCAAATGGCAACATTTCATTCTTTTTTATGGCTGTGTAGTATTCCATTGTATGTATATACCACATCTTCTTATATCCGTTCATCTATTGATGGACATGTAGGTTGCTTCCATATCTTAGGTATTGTAAATAGTGCTGCTATGAACACGGGGGTGCATGTATCTTTTCAAAGTAGTGTTTTCATTTTCTTCAGATATGTACCCAGAGGTGGGTTTGCTGGATCATATGGAAGCTCTATTTTTAGTTTTTTGAGGAACCTCCTTACTGTTTTCCACAGAGACTGCACCAATTCACATTCCCAACAAAAGGGTACTAGGGTTCTCTTTTCTCCACATCCTTGCCAACATATGTTATTTGTGGTCTTTTTTATGATAACCATTCTGACAATCGTGAGGTGATATCCCACTGTGGGTTTTGATTTCCATTTCTCTGATGAGCAATGATGAGCATCTCTTCCATGCCCATTGACATCTGTATGTCTTTTATGGAAAATTGTCTCTTCAGTCTTCTGCTCGTTTTTTAATTGGGTTGTTGTGTTTTTCATATTGAGTTGCTTGAACTGTTTAGATATATTGGATAGTAATGCTTTATTGGTTATATAGCTTGCAAATATTTTCTCCCATTCAGCAGGTTGTCTTTTTGTTTGGTCAGTGGTTTCCTTTGCTGTTCAAAGCTTTTAAGCTTTGTTGAGCTTTGTTATTCAGTTGAGACATCAGTTGAGAAATGTAAAGACTAAAATGAAGTAGGCTAATGTGAACCCTTGGCAAAAAACATTTTAATACATAAATTCCTTATGAGTATTAAAACGTGTATTCATAATACATTTCTTAAAATAATTTTAGGAAACACTAAGGAAAAATTCAACAAAATATGTGCAGGACATCATGCTCGATAAAAAAAATACAAAGCCATGCTGAGAGAAGTTAAAAAGAGCTCAGTAAAATAGCACGTGGAGATGTTTGGGGAGGGGGAGATATTCTGTGTCTTGATTGTCATGTGGTTACGTGGGTGTAAAAACTTGTCAAAGTGTTTTGAAATATATATTTTAAATGGGTGCACTTTATTGTGGGTATGTGATGCCTCAAAATTGCTTTAAAAACTTTCATGATAATAAGTGGTGCTGGGAAACCTGGACAGCTACATGTAAAAGAATGAAATTAGAACACTCCCTAACACTATACACAAAAATAACCTCAAAATGGATTCGAGATCTAAATGTAAGGCCAGACACTATAAAACTCTTAGAGGAAAACATAGGCAGAACACTCTATGACATAAATCACAGCAAGATCCTTTTTGACCCACCTCCTAGAGAAATGGAAATAAAAACAAAAACAAACAAATGGGACCTAATGAAACTTCAGAGCTTTTGCACAGCAAAGGAAAACATAAACAAGATGAAAAGACAACCCTCAGAATGGGAGAAAATATTTGCAAATGAAGCAACTGACAAAGGATTAATCTCCACAATTTACAAGCAGCTCATGCAGCTCAATATCAAGAAAACAAACAACCCAATCCAAAAATGGGCAGAAGACCTAAATAGACATTTCTCCAAAGAAGATATACAGATTGCCAACAAACACATGAAAGGATGCTCAACATCATTAATCATTAGAGAAATGCAAATCAAAACTACAATGAGATATCATCTCACACCAGTCAGAATGGCCATCATCAAAAAATCTAGAAACAATAAATGCTGGAGAGGGTGTGGAGAAAAGGGAACACTCTTGCACTGCTGGTGGGAATGTGAATTGGTACGGCCACTATGGAGAACATTACGGAGGTTCCTTAAAAAACTACAAGTAGAGCTACCATACGACCCAGCAATCCCACTACCGGGCATATACCCTGAGAAATCCATAATTCAAAAAGAGTCATGTACAAAAATGTTCATTGCTGCTCTATTTACAATAGCCAGGACATGGAAGGAACCTAAGTGTCCATCATCGGATGAATGGATAAAGAAGATGTGGCACATATATACAATGGAATATTACACAGCCATAAAAAGAAACGAAATTGAGTTATTTGTAGTGAGGTGGATGGACCTAGAGTCTGTCATACAGAGTGAAGTAAGTCAGAAAGAGAAAAGCAAATACCATATGCTAACACATATATATGGAATCTAAGAAAAAAAAAAAAGTTCATGAAGAACCTAGGGGCAAGATGGGAATAAAGACACAGACCTACTAGAGAATGGACTTGAGGACACGGGGAGGGGGAAGGGTAGGCTGTGACAAAGTGAGAGAGAGGCATGGACATATATACACTACCAAATGTAAAATAGATAGCTAGTGGGAAGCAGCCGCATAGCACAGGGAGATCAGCTCAGTGCTTTGTGTCCACCTAGAGGGTTGGGATAGGGAGGGGGATGCAAGAGGGAGGGGATATGGGGATATATGTATATGTATAGCTGATTCACTTTGTTATACAGTAGAAACTAACACACCATTGTAAAGCAATTATACTCCAATAAAGATGTTTTTAAAAAAAATAGTCCAACAGTTCATGAACTGTTTTCAAATGTTCCACAACTAGGACTCAATTGGCACTTACTAATGTTTTAATTTTGCCAGTGTATTAGGTTAAAATGGTATCTCACTGTAGTTTCAGTTTGCAGTTTTAGGATTGCTAAAGGGATTGATACTTTGTATATTTATAGGCCACTAGTGCTTTTCTGTACACTGGTTGATTAGCTATCATTTATTTGTAACAGTTCTTTGTATATTCTGGGTACCAAACTTTGTCATTTATATATCTTGCTAATATCTTTTCAATTTGTTGCTTGTGTTTTTACTCTTTGTAATTGTTTTTGTTGATATTCCTAATTTAGTAGAGTCTATCATTCCTTTTTGGGAGGATATGCATTCTTTAATTCTTTATAAGCAATGTTCCCATAGCTCAAGTTCATAAAAATGTACTACCATATTATTTACAAAATAGTTAATAATTTAAATGTTGCATTTAAGCATTTAATCATTTTAGAATTTATTTTTGCATATGCTGTGAGAAAGATTTTAATTTTTCCTTCTGTGGATACCACTTGTCCCAGAAGAACTTGTTGTGTGGTGCATTATTCCCGTACATACCTGCAATGATAGCTCTGCCATATATTAATTGCCTATATATGCATGGTGCTATTTTAAACCTATGATTTTTCATTTGTCCATTTATTTATGCCTTTTTAATTATCCTAAAATAATTAAAATATTATTGATAATAATTAAAATAATTGATAATAATTAAAATAATTTGATGATTAGACGGGGAATTCACGTCACTTTGTACTTCTTTAATATTATCTTGAGTATTCTTTCCTCTTTCTCCACTTAAATTTCTGATTACTTTTGTCAAATTTCATGAAAATATCTTGTGATTTTGCTTAGTGCTGCATTGAATATGTAGGTGATAGTGCAGTATTGGAATGCTTTTAGTATTAGTTTCACTTATTCATGATAATGCCATATAACTTCACTTATTTCACATTTAAAATGCCTTCCTCTGAAATTTAATAAGTTTCTTAATTGCTTATCTTCTAATAGATTTGCGTGTTGTTTTGTATTTTGTATTTTATGTTACTATTTGTAAATGATCTCTCTTTAAAAATCTATTTTTCAACTGTTTGTTGCTAGTATATGGAAATAAACTGACTTTATTTTAATTTTAGTTAACTTACTAAATGTTGTTATAAGTAATGCAATGCTTCTTTAGATTCCTTTGTGTCTTCTAAACTTGCCATCTGTCTATAATCACTTTTTTTCTCATCCCTGCTTTTCTCATTCTCACCCTTTTTTCTTGTTCTACAGGCTGGGAATTCAGCACAATGTGGAATAGAAATGGTGGTGGCATTCATTTACTTACCAATTACGTATGACTAGGACAACTACAGGTACTGGATATGTGGTACATGCTATGGTCGTTACAAAGTGGAAGATTAGATCCCATTTTAAGGACGTATTAGCATCCCAGGATATCTGCAAATCATTCTCGCAACTGTTACTGAACGAGGTTCATTTTGCCCTAAGCCAGGGAGCCAAAATGTTGAGACTCTGATGTTTGCAACAAAGAAAGGGTTTATTCTCAAGGCAGCCAAGCAAGAGGATGGGAGAAAAGACCTCAAATCCACCTCCCAAAAGGCAAGGGGCACTGGGTATTTATAGGGTCATGAATGAAGAAGCCGGATGGTCTGACGTATGCGGAGCATGGGGCACTCGGGAAGCTTGGGGAAAGGTTATTGGGAAAAGGTGCACGAACCATCTTTCTGCACAGGTGTAACTAAGCTGAAGCCTCTGCATGTTCATAACAGAGGTGCTTACCAGGATCTGAGCATGGAGTCTTTGGTCCTCTGAGGTCAAAATGTCACCAAGCAGACGCTTGTGCAGGCCTAGAAGGAGGGTCGCTGCTTCTCACCAGTCTTAACAAGTTCACCTCAAACTAGACACAGCTGACTCTGGGCCCAGCTGAACTACGTGAAGTTTCCTGGAAAATAACTCAGGCAAACATCTTATTTAGGCTACGTGCCCCTTGGAGGCAAGTCTTAAAACAACCTTAATTAGTGAAGGCAGGTGCAATGGATTTGACTAATCATTACCCACAGTTCCAAACCACTACCTAAAGGATCTCACCTGAGTTCCCTCAAGTATCTGACAAGTCTTGTCAGATGAAGGAAGGTCTGTGCCTGCCCTTTATGCGCAGAGGTGTTTTACAGAAAGACCCACATCACCCCCTAGTGGTCAAAGGGGCACATTTCTCACATGCCCTCTGGTCTCTCAGCGCCTGCACCCCCTTCGTGGTGAGTGGGGAGTTGCTGGTTCCACACCGCAAAGCCAGGGCCACCAAGTATCAGAGCAGAACAAGGAAACACGCGGCCATCGATGTGGTGACCTGCTGGGGTACTGCAGAGATTTACTAGTACTTAGTTGCGCAAGTAGTCACTAATCCCATTGATTGGTGTTGTTGATCAGTATAATTAACCTTAACCTCTTGCAGCCACATTCAAGGTGAGTGGGTTCCTCAGGTCTCTGTCCTAAGTTCTCTGCTCTTTTCTTTGTATATTCTATCATCAAGGGATCATATACACTTTCATTCTTCCAATTATGGAAATTGTCCTGAATTTTTACCTTCATCCAGGTCCTTTTTTTTGAGTCCCTGACTTATACATACAACTGCTTTCTGCATATTTCTGGTCAGATTTCTGTCTCAGAGGCACCCCAAATGTGAAGTGAATCATGACCTTCTTTCCACTGGGTCCTCCTAACCATCTGGCTGGTGGTCACAACCATCCCCCCTATATATTGCCTCTTGTGTCTAATCAATTACCCCATCCTTTGATTTTATTTCCTAATTACGTGTTAAATCTCTCATTTCCCCGTATTTTAGCACCACCATCATTGTCCTATAGCTTCATTATCGCCTGGCTGGGCAATGGCATTGGCTGACTCTATTCTCTGCTTCATCCTTTCCACACTGCCCATTGTTGTGGAATGCCAGAATAATTCAAATAACAAAACAAAATAACAAAATAATTCAAAACAAAACAGAACAGTGCACACACACACACACACAGCAAGAACAGCAAACAACAATTACTACAGAAGTCAAACACTTAAAACCTCAATGGCAGGGCAAGGAGTATATGAGAACTCTCTGTACCTTCTGCTCAGTTTTGCTGTGAACCTGAAACTGTTCTAAAAAATTGTCTGTAAGAAAACCTCAATGGCTCCTACTCAATTTTATGTTAAATTCCACATCATATATGTTGAGGTTCCTCAGTAATAACTTAGACTAAAATCTTTCTAAGGATATTTTCAAACATCTTTTGCCCCCTGTGTAATGAGGAGAAAGTAATGTTTCTGGTAAAAGGACACACAAATCTTGGTGTAAAGCATATAAGAATAATTTTTAGTGTTTTCGCTCATACCTTTCCCAAAGGGAGGATAAATTGATCGTCACCAGCAGTCAATTAGTCAATAGTCCATTTGTGTTAAAAAAACAAAAGAATCTTAATTGATTTTTAAAAAATGGAACCAGGGAGAGAATTACAGATAAAAAAAACAGTAAGATATTTAGACACTATTTGAAATTGACCCTTGATCACTGAAAAGTGTCCAATTGCTTTGCTTTCCGTGTTGCAGAATGGAAACCCAGGGAAGCAGCCAATCAAATGATCACCTTCAGACACCTAATGCATATTATATACTGCAGCAATTGTGTTGAGAGTCTTGTAAACCAGTTCCAGAAATGATTTTTGTGAGATGTTGAATTTCAATGCCAGTTGACTCACAACCTTGCCAATCTCTTATGTGTAAAGTAGGGTATTGAGTAAGAAATGGACATTCAGAATGGTGATCTCCAAGGATATGGAAGACTTAAAGGCTCTTGACTCCCTCAAAGCCTCTGAAATTCTCTCCATGGCCTCTCTATTACTGGAGAACACTGTGCCTCTGTTGTGTGTGTGTGTGTGTGTGTGTGCGTGTGTGTGTGTTGGGGGGAGGGGGAGATAAGAGTCTATCTCTTACTCCATCCGTCACTGGCTCTCAGAGGCTGACTTGGTTTCAAATACAACATAGCCCAGAGAGTAGAATATAGACTCAGAGCACGAAGACAAAGCATTACACTTAAAAAACTTCCCACTTGTATCACGAAAAATTTGGAGGTAATGTAGGATTTTATTTTCATGGTCCTATTTCAAGGAGGACAGGACACAAATTTGGACTGGATTATATTCAGTACTACTATAATAGTAGTAGTACTACTACTATCATGTTCAGAATATACCATACTCCCCTAAAATAACCCATGTGAGCAGCAGGCTGACCTTGATAGTCAGCTGGATTGGAAAAGGTAAGTTCGGACGCAGCATCCATCCAGTTTGGACGCAGCATCCGTCCATGCTAACTGACATTGGAATATGATCCTCTTACGCTTAATGTAGAGGAAGGAAATAAATGACAGCTTGAGATAGAGATGTTATCACTTTAACTATGTTTCATGCCAGAGCATAAAATGCTCTTATCTGTTCCTTGCTGTTGGTGAAGGAAGCAGTGAGGTATTTAAAAAATATTTTACTAGTTCTCTAGGCTGGAAATGCTGACACAGCAGGGGGCTGCTACTAAAATAGGTCCCTGGTTTCAGTGGAAATGAACAAAGTCTGAGGGCAGGTGACTGAACTTATGTGGGGTATCTAATCACAGTAACAAATGGACATGGTCATCATGTAGATATAAAGTGGCAGCATGTCCATTGCTGAGTTGGTTCCCATTTTTTCTGTTCAGTTCCACCTGGTCAGGGACAAAGTCTTATCTTCATGTCTTCATTTTCACACTTGGTGTCTAAGCACCCGCTCCCTGGTTCTCACTATATAATGTCCTTCATCCTGCTCTTTCACAAACTGTAATCCCTTCAGTTATTTCTTTTATTTTTCTCTCCTTTTTGGTCGCATATACATAGGATTTGATTAGTCTTAACCCTTGGCTCATAACACACAGGCATTGTTTATTGATGCATGTTATTTATTTATTTAAAAATATAGTGGGAGGGGCTTCCCTGGTGGCGCAGTGGTTGGGAGTCCGCCTGCCGATGCAGGGGACACGGGTTCGTGTCCTGGTCTGGGAAGATCCCACATGCCACGGAGCGGCTGGGCCCGTGAGGCATGGCCGTTGAGCCTGCGTGTCCGGAGCCTGTGCTCCTCAACGGGAGAGGCCACAGCAGTGAGAAGCCCGCGTACCGCCAAAAAAAAAAAAAAATATATATATATATATATATATAGTGGGTAATTATGAAACATCTGCCCCACTCATCCAATGATATGCAAGGTAGACCTTGACAATATTTAAATATTTAAACTATGTGGTTTACCCCCATCCCATCTCCTGCCACTCCCCATCCGAGTCCCATATTAAACATCATCCTGAACTTGAGTCATCACGCTCCCTCGCCACTGTGTGTTGGTAAATGTTTGACAACCAGCTCTCTGGAGGAAAATACAACAAGCCCTGATTTGTGTGCCTGCTGCTTGCTGTGGTGTAAACATCCCTGCTATGGCTGATTTCAAGCTATTAGCATGACGCCACTGACATTAAAGTTGGGAAAGATGTTGTACAGTGGGCCCTCATGAGCCGTAAAAGCCAGTTCCAGCAACAGCTGTTTCTTGCTTTACTTTTAATGTAATCTTTTCCGAATATATTTGAGGTTGTGAAAATTATTTTCTTGATTCAGTTGTTTTTAGCTTTATAAAAACTGTGTCATGCTTCACAAAATCTTACCAGGGTTAGTTTTTGTAGTTGGTATTATATTGCTAAGATTACCTATAGCATTGCTCATCCCTGTAGTGCATTCATTTTGACGGACGTATGTAGTTTTCCACCACATGAATGTACCAGAGTTTATGCATTCACTCTCTTGTCAGTGCAGAGGTGCCTTGGTCGCATGTTCTGCTACTGTCAACAGTGCTGCTGAGGACAGATTTTTATTTATCTTCTGCATGATTAGCACATCCCTTGATGTAGTGGATTTGTTGGGTCATGGAATAAAGGAATGACCAACTATATGAGTTAATGCCAGTGTTTCCAAATTGTTTGCATCACTTATGCTCACAGCAGGAATCCTGTGGATCCAGACCCCCTCTAACAGTTTATATTTCTTTGCTAATCAAATGGGTATCAACTTACATATCATTGCACCTTGCTTCATGTTTCCTGATCACCAGTGGAGTCAAATATCTCCTCATGTGTTTATTGATCATAGATGATTCTTCTATTAAGTGTATGTTAATATCTTTTGCTTTTTTTATTGGGCCATACAGTATTTGTGGTCAATGTGTGATTTTTCCTAGAAAGGGATTTTTTTGAGGGGTTTACACTCACTGCTCCACTTACTATCTTGTGGCTTCCGACAGAACTTTCTGGTTTTATAGACAAGGCTTGTTGTCTGAAGTCTTTCTTATTTACTCTGTCTTCTCTTCCCTCTGACACCTTTGTTGAGAGACAGAAACACATTCCCTGTGAAGGTTTGGGGTATCTCTGTACCTGGGTTTAAAGGGTGCACCCCATGCAGTCCTACCCTGTTCATTCATCAACCCCAATACTATATATAGCACATCCTTGAATTCTTTCAAGAGTGAACATCTCTACTTGGCCTCCTAATGATTCTGTTTATCTTGAGGGCCTAGGACGGTGACAAGACAGTGCTGAATTTTCTTGGAGAGACAAATGCCAGAGTTTATTATAAAAATACACAGTGCATTATAGAAGCATTTTGAGATGTGCCTATAGGATTATGTGTTGATTTATCTAAGAAGATATGATTAACATATGGCAGAGTCAGAAGAAAAATCCAGGTTTTATAATTTTCAGCCCAGGGAACTTTCCAGGTTGGTTGGCCATTTATAGGACCAGCTCCGTTCCCATATGGCTAGCTCTCTAACACCATGCTTTTTCCACGCTCCGTACTCAGATATTTTCTCTCTCTTTCTGCATACACACGATCACAGCTGACTCAGTCAGAGAGGCTGTGGTTTTTCTCTCTCCACACCTCCTTCCACGGGGCTCCATGGGTTTGGTGGGGTGGGGGGTGGTAGCTGTTACAAAGGTTCTTGTTTGGGTCTCTCATCTCTGCCCAGCGCTGTGTCTCTGACACCACAGAAGTAGAGGCTGCTGTCTGCAGGATGCACATTTGTCACCATCAGAGATGTAAATGTGAGGTTTGGGTGGCTGACGGGGTACTTGGCCTTGGTATAACCTTGTTCGTACGTGGCATCGGAGCCCTCATTAGAAGTGGCTATCAGCACGAGGCCCTGTTTCGGGAACTGATGATACCAATACGCAGTTGTGGCTTGAAGTGTCCCTGAACGGCACTGGATGGTCACAGACGCTCCACTCTTACAGATAGCCCTGCTGGGGTGTTGAGAGACGAGAGCACTGAGCCCAGAGCCTGCTGAGACAGAGGTCAAGGAGATGAGAGGCCAGCAGGACAGACAGACATGACCACAGGCAGAAAAATCACAGCCACGCTCGCTCACCTTTCTCTCAGCTCCCAGAGAATCCTGTTTGTTTTGTGAAATCTTCCTATCCTAATCCCCCGTCTCCCCTGACTGGTGACTTCTCACCTCACCCTTTACAGCTCCAGAGAGCATGGATGTTCCCTCTCATTTTGATCAGTGTAAAAAACCCACAATCTCTGGCTGTCACTTCACTCATGCCAACACACACGCACACTTGCCCAAACTACTCAGATAATAAGGCCCGTACTGGGTCCCAGAAGCAGCAGAAACACCAACATCTTCAGGACCCAGCCTCACACCACACGTCTCCGAAGAGAGGTAGGACCTTGCTCTTCAATCTTCCTTCTTCCGCGCCTAGAAGGAGGGACGACTGTTTATGTAATCCTAAAGATGCTCAAATCTGCCTCCTGGTGGCCATCATTGCCAATGATGCAGGCTCCATCGCTCTTTCTGAATATCGAAGAACCATACAAACATTGCTGGAAGGGGCCTCAGAGATGTTCTAACTCAACTCCCAGTTTCATAGAACATAAATTGAGACCTAGATCATTGCAATGACTTCAGTTTCTTAGTCTTATATAAGGAAAGAGCTATATGTTTGTGTAGTAAATGACATTATAGTTAATTCTTTACTTCTATAACATATCCTCAAAGTAACCAAGACAACTCACTAGAATGAGTGATTAACTATGTTAATCACTAGAACTATGGCTGAACATAAGAAATCCTAGACTAGAAGCTCAAAGTTTCTTCACACTGATAAGGACATTTCCTCATCTTCTCAAAGAAGTATGTATTTCATGGCTGTCTTATGCCAAGCCCCTCATACTGATGGACTTAATACTAAGCATATCTATTTACTACAGTCTGTATGTCTGTGTAAATCAACGTGGAGGCTATGAGGATAATTTACAGCTATTTCATCATGATACAGGTCGTAAGCTAAGCATTGGACAATGGAAATAGCTTATAGGAGATCTAGGGAATTATTTCTGTTTTGAACATGCTAGAATATGTTCTAAATGGCTCAGGCTTGGAAATGTATAGCAATTTCAAAGAGGTTAAAGATTTTTCTCCAAGGCAGTATACTTTCATTTTCATAACAACCTCCTACTTGTGTTTTCATTTAATATTTAGTTCTTTTTACCTGGAATGGGTAACTTAAAAAGGTGGAATTAGAATTTGATCCATCAAATTGTATTAGTACTCTAGTGACATAGATTTTTATCATGGAAATTACTGCATACTACATATTACTATACACATAATACTGATATATGTATTAAAGGCCATCTGACATGCGCTTGTGGTTGGTTTTTTTTTTATGATTGGGGTAGATCACATTAGAATGGGATCATCTCCCATTATAACTGTACTTTTTCTGCAAAGAGCAGGTGAATGTGCCTTGTAATGGATTACTTCTGGTACAATATTATGACATATGGGATGAAGTGGCCGGAAGCTCCTGGATCAGAAGACAATCTTTCTACTCCTTTTGAGGACCACCAGCCATTAGGTATATACCTGCAGTGTTTTATATTACTGTATCAACTTAACTAAGGAGGAAACAAATTTCCCAGAATTTTCTTCGTGTTATAGTTCTTGATTAGAGTTGACCTCAAAAACGGTATTTGCAAATGAAGCAGCTGTCATTATGCTCTGAAGTCGTCATTGGTCCAAGGCAGTGAGGGACAGGATCAGAAGTACCAATTTTTCATACTATGGTAGCTACTCTTCAAAGAGGGCACCAGATCAGGCCTCCCTGGTGGCGCAGCGGTTGAGGGTCCGCCTGCCGATGCAGGGGTCGCGGGTTCGTGCCCCGGTCCGGGAGGATCCCGCGTGCCGCGGAGCGGCTGGGCCCGTGAGCCGTGGCCGCTGAGCCTGCACGTCCGGAGCCTGTGCTCCGCGGCGGGAGAGGCCGCGGTGGTGAGAGGCCCGCGTACAAAAAAAAAAAAAAAAGATGGCACCAGATGAAGCACACCTCCCAGTATCCACATTCCTCTAAGTCCCTTCCTCTTGAATCTGGGCTTGCCTGAATGGAGGTGATGCTATGATTTTCCAAGCTGGGTCATAAGTAGCCTTGTAGATCCCACCTGGGTCTCTTGAATTCTCACTTTCGGGGAAGCCAGCCACTAGGTAATCATTTTCACTACCCTGAGGCCACCATGCTGTGAGGAAACTCACCTAACCACGCTGAGGGGCTGTATGTAGAAAGAGAGACATGCCAGGCTGGTCCACAGCCGTTCCCGTCACCTCAGGCGAGGGATCAGGCATGTGCGGAAAGAAGCCACCTTGGATGTGCAGGTAACTTGAGCCTTAAGGTGTCTCCAGCCTCAGGGACTACCTGATCGTGACTGCATGAGACACCCCAAGTGGGAACTGCCCAGCCGAGCCCACTCAGCCCACAGAATCATGAGACATAATACATGTTTAAGTCACCATAGTTTGAAGTGGTTGTTGTTATCATTGTTTTTCTAAGCTTTTAAAATGAGATATAAAGTACACATAATAGACTGCACAAATCTTGAGTGTACAGCGTAGTGAACTTTCACAAATGAGTACATCCTATGGAAAAACCTGAATGAATTTTTTGGCCAACCCAATATATAACTATCACCCAGATCAAGATATAGGACATTTTCAGAACCCCAGAAGCCTCCCTCATGCTTCTCTCCGAGTAAATGAAAAATGCCCTCAAATGTAGCCACAATTTTAACTTTGTATATAGTCTGTACTCTGGCTTCTTTTTTGTTTAAGATTATGTGTATGAGATTCATCCATGATTGTGCAAATAATATTTGTTTTTTTGCTATTTTTTATCCTATTACTAAGTGTAACTCTATATAGTCATTGCATGGTTGATGGACAATTGGGTGTTTTCCAGTTCGAGGTTGTCACGAATAAAGCTGCTGGGATAGTATGTTTTTCTCACATATCCTTTTCTATTTCCTCAAAATTCTGGAATATTTCTTAAGTTTGTGTACAGTTAAATTGGTTTTCTGACTTGCCTAATTTACTACTGATTGCTTCCAGTATATTTAAATTCAGAAACTGGATTTTATTTTTCCATAAATTGTTCTTCCTAGGTGATAGATGCAATGGCTTCTTAAAACTTGCTAAGAAAGCATTTAGTGATACTTTAACTTTTTTGACTTTCATTTCATACAGTAACTCTTTTACAACTTGGTTATGGGAATGGGGGCTATTATGAAATTTCACAACTAAAGAGTTCTTTTCAGTACTAGGACCACTCTGAAAAAGTAAATGTTTCAATAGTTTTAGAGTTGACGTTTTAAAATCAAGTAAAGTCCATCTGCTTTGTTTCATAAATTCTTCCACTGACGGGAAGAAATCCGTATCCTTTCTGGTTATGCCCAAGATAAAGAAAAACAAGATTACCTATCTCTTAAAAAAATTTTTTTTATTTTTAACATCTTTATTGGAGTATAATTGCTTTACAATGGTGTGTTAGTTTCTGCTGTATAACAAAGTGAATCAGCTATACGTATACATATATATCCCCATGTCCCCTCCCTCTTGTGTCTCCCTCCCACCCTCCCTATCCCACCCCTCTAGGCGGTCACAAAGCACCGAGCTGATCTCCCTGTGCTATGCGGCTGCTTCCCACTGCTATCTATTTTACATTTAAGATTACTTATCTCTGACTGTCCTCCCTTTAATTTCCTTTCTTTCATTGGACAGATAGCCTCACCCCCTCCCAGGATTTCTGGAGCATGGCTTCTACACAGGGAGCAGAGAGCTCGACGGGCTGTGTCTCCTACTGGTCTATCACTGCATCAGCTAGCTCAGGGGAGGACTGATTTGGAGGCATCTGTGAGCATGGTCTGGACAAAGTAAAGGATCTTAGATCCATCCATTCCCAACTATCTCCTTACTATTTCAGAGAACACTAGCTGCAGTGAGGGCTTGGAATTCTCATCATGTCACATTTTAGTGTTTTAAATACTATTCAAGGGGTTAGTATCTCTTTTCCATCTCTGTTTCTCAGTATTTTGGTGCTAGTGTGAATATGTGGGAGAATATATGGGAGAAGAAAGCCAAAGTTAACACAAAATTCAAAAAGGAACCTGAATAAAATGCCTGGCGCCAAGGCTTGTACGTAATGGTCAGGGACTCCCCACGTGTTCCCCAAAATTGCTTGTCCCAAGAGGGTCACGCCGAGGAGACTGGGACTCTTAAATGCTTCCAAGAATGATTTAAAAATATGTTTAATACAGCCTTTTTAGCTGTATGCAGTGGGAGGGTTAGTCTGAATAACATGGACTGTCAATCTTTTCTAGAAACAGAACTATGTGATTAAATAAATATTTGTGACAAAATGAAGTCCCAAGAATTAACACACTTGCCTCCTAATTTGATAGATTGGTGGCAGACCACAAAAGGAGAAAATATACACAAAATATGAAGACCATTTGCAAAATAATACTGACCACCTGTCAGCTTATTAGTCATGCAAACATTTCTCTGAAGCCTGACTCTTCTAAGTGCCAAGCCTACATTTACAAGAGCCTGGTAGGTATTTCTATGTACACATCCAAGGAAGGCCCACTAGAACTAGAAGCCCAATTTTGTTTAATAACGTTGCTCCACCCAGTTTCCCAAGTTTTCTCCTATTGCCATATTCCGGGGAGGAGGTGGTGAGCATCTTTTCCCTATTTTATCTCGTGATTTTCTCCTGCCATAGTTCCCTAAGCCTGTATCACTATGCTGGTGTTTTCCATCTCGTGGTGAAATCCTACTCACACTCGAGTTCCATCTCACATTTTGCCTTTCCTTTGAAGCCCTTCCTGATGTCAACAGACAGAACTGACTGTTATTTCCTGCACTCCACTAATACCTCTGATGAAAGCACGCATTCTATGATGCTTGATTACAGTATGTTTCTACACATTTCTCTCCCCACTAGACTTTTATTATCTTTCTGAAGGAAGGGACCATTTTCTGTTCATTTTTTGTTTTCCAGTATTTGGTAAAAAAGAAAAAAAAAAAACCTGGGTTGTGAAATTACCCTCTCCTCTCTCTCTGATGTAGGTAGATATGGATAAATAGGTTTATGTAATTTTAAACATCAACTCAGTGGACCGCTGAATTGTGACGGCGCCAATTCCACAGCGTGCGCCGTTGTAGTAGCTGCTGTGGCTGCCTGGTTGAGCAGGAAGAAAGGGGGCCGACCAGGGTACTAAAAACAGAAAAGCCCCGGCACCTGGTGGGGAAGCAGGGCTTGGGCCGCATTTATGGGCAGAGGGGAGGTGGCTTTGCTTCACTGTGTCTATATTAGTGGCACAGAGATAGAGAGCCGTCTGGTTCTTCTGTGTCGATGTCAAGGTGAGAGGAAACAGTGACTTCTTCTCCCGGGAGGCACTGTATCCTTCAGCTATGTCTCCTTTCTGAACATCCTTTACAACTTGAGAGTAGTAGATCAGTCTCAGCCCTTGTCCTGGGTCCTGTCGGTACCAGTACATGGCGTCGTAACCAAACTCCTGTTCACATTTCAGGGTCACATCTCGTCCTTCCACTTTGAACAGGTATTTTGGGGTCTGAGTGACCCTGCCATCTACAGTGCCTATGGAAGAAAGGGAGTGGCTCTGGGAACACGGCCCAAGAGGGTGTCTAATGCTGCTGCCATGAGGGAAAGGCTTAGCTCTGGAGCTCAGCCCCTTTGGGACAGGAACTTGCTTCCTGAACCCTGGACTCACCTGCTCCGAGCAGACAAAGGGCCACACAGCAGATCACCTGGCTGCCCATAGTGGAAAGGGGGGTCTCCTTGTAGCTCTGAGCACAGACAAATGAGGAAAGAAACTTAGCTCTGGGGCTCCCCCTGTCTTAATGGGTGGAATCTGTCATAAGGCCAGGAAGGATAGTTGGATAGAATCCTGGAGATATTCAAGACAGGCTCCCTAATATGGCAGGTGAGGAGATTAAGAACAGAGATCTGAATCACTTGCCCCCCCCTTGTGCCTCTCTCCCCAGAACTCTGCATTTTGTCTGGTCCGGATGGGTGGTACCACCACATTTCCAGGCCAGAGCCTGGAAATGATTGGCCCACGGGTTTTCACCTTCCTCGTTATGGTAATGTTTGCTTACTATGGGAGCATAGTAGGTGCTCTGGTCACACAAGAAAGCAGAGTTTATTTTTAATCCCATCGCTGCCATAGTTACTGCTCCAGATCTGTAGCAGAGGAGGAACAGAATTAACATCAGGTTGACACTGCCTCCCTTACTCTTTGGCCCCTGTGTTCTATTACTTTAGCCCTGCACATCAAGAGTTAAACATTAGAGAAATGTTGCTTGTGCCCAAATAAGTTCCCTTAAGAAAGTCCCCATCCCACAGTCCCAGGTTCATTATGGCTATTACTTGTTGTAGATAAGTTTGCTTTCAGCCTAGAAACCTTGCGAATAAGCAGAGATAAGAGTGGTAAAGTAAAAATAACTGCTAACAACTTGAAGTTGTTTTTTTTTTTTTTTGAAAGAAGGAGCATGATTTTATTGAAATGTTTTTAGTACAGTGTTGGAAGATCTTCGAATCCTATATTCTTTTTTTTTTTTCGAATCCTATATTCTAAACCGATACAAGCACTGCAAATGATGTAGTTCCTCAATCTATTTGACATCATATCTACCAAAGGAAAGCTATACTACGAACCTCTTTAAGTTGGTTAATGTAACTTAAGTTGGAAACTGAGCAACTCTGGTATATTCATATTTCTCTGGCTCCCCTTTTCGGCTAGATGTACGCCAAGTCAACCGCCATGCAGCAGAGTCAGACAGGACCAATATATTTTGTGGTTTCACTGAAACGTTTCCACATAAGCAGCAAGGGACGTACAAGTTCTGGGATTAAGCTGCTCTCAAGGCCGTCTTCATCATCTTTTTCGAACTGGACCATCAAATAGTTAAGGGCTACGTGGCTGCTGCTCAGGGCTACGTCTAGTCTATTTAGTTGACAGATGTGCCAGAGTTTTGCAGAAGCCTCGTGATGCAGCCTTGTGAACAAGCAGAAGAACAAAGAAATGTTATGCTTCCCTTGAAGGCCAGGTGGCTCCAGGAAGTCTGCTATCTGCCTTTACCCTTTATTATTAAACCCTCCGGCTTCCCCTTTTTCCTTAGCATAAAAGCAGCCTGAATTCTACTGCAAAATTTAGGACATTAGTCTACCATCTTGTCGTCTTGCTGGCTTTCCGAATAAAGTCGCTATTCTTGCCCCAATACCTTGTCTCTTGACTTACTGGCCTGTGGTGCGTGGGGCAGTAACAGCTTGGACTTGGTAACAAAACTTGACAAGCCAGCCAGGAATCTTGCTGCTCGTGGCCAGCTGGCCCTGGTCAGGGAATTTTGCTTGGCAGGGCCCTAGCAGCAGCCAGGACCTCTTGTCCTGGGGATCCTCCTTCAAAAGTCCTCAGAGTAGCATCAGTTGTCCTAGCGCTTAGCAGCTGGAGCAAACACTTGACATTTGGGAGTCAGCAGTCTCAATGCAGTACGGCAAGTCACTTCAGTGTGTACAACCAAAAACTCCCTTCCCCTCCACCCCGGGCTTTTCCTGTCTGGAATAAGCCCATTTGTTTTGCATTTGTGTGGGGTACCCTGTTGAAGAGGTAAATAGTTGTTAGATTCTACCTGATTTGTGAACCAGTTCATTTGTTTCTTTAGATCCTAGCATTTGGTTTTGGGAGCACCACTTGTGCTTTGTTTTTCTTGCTTTTCTGTTTTTTAAAAGATGGGAAACATTTCATCCATCCCTAAAGAAAACTCACTGGTTGCATTTGGAAAAATTGTCTGATTATAGCTGTGAACCTATGACAGAAACAGATGACATTTTGTTGCAGAAATGTCTGGCCACATTATTCATTGGCATCTGAGGAACGGTGGCGTCTGAATGGTTCTCTGAATTATTATACAATCTTGCAGTTAGAGTTATTCTGTGAAAGAGCGGGGGAAATGATCAGATTCCTTACATGCAAGCATTTACGTTGTTACATCAGGAAGAGAAAAAGTCAGACAGTTGCTACCTTATGGTACGAGGGTCTGAAAAGAAACCCAAGAGAAAATCTTTTCTACCGGAGGACAAGGAAGGGAATGAGAGTGAGGATATATTGCTGCAAACCTTAAATCCTCCTCTGGCCATGCTGGCTGTCCCTGCATCTGCTCTAACCATCCTCATGCAACTGATGTCCATCCCTTCCATTGCCTCCTGTTTCTATACCCCAGCTCCTGACGCTGAGGTGCGGGAAGTCCCTTCTTATAGGATCAATTGGAAAATCTTGTGTTGGTTCCTAGGGCACAACGACATGGTCTGGTATCGTCATTTAAGACCCAACTGGGCACTCAGTTTAGACCCGGAGCCACCTCCAGGGCAGGGCAATTTCCCATTATCCTGTAGGGAGCCTCAATGAGAATGGCCAGCCAACTGGGTATTTGAGGGTGCACAGTCCATTTTCAACCTCAGATTTGTTTAACTGGAAGGACTGAAACCCTCCATATAGAAAGGATCCTTTTCAAATGACAGAATTGTTCACTTGCATTTTCACTACCCACCAGCTTTCACAGGCAGACATTTGTATTCCCAACATGATGCTTACCGGGCGATGAGAAGGTGGTGGTCACGGATAAAGCTAGAGAGGTAGCACACCAGCTCCACCTAGTGGACCCAAATGGTACACCCAAAACCCACTGGGCAGTACCCACTGCTGAACCAAACTGGGACTCCAGTGAAAGAGGGATGCTCTTAACAGAGCACTACTGTAAGTGCATCTTGGCAGGGCTTCAGAAAGGGGGGCACCAAAACAAAAGAGTGTAAACGAAATTCAAGAGATTCAGCAAAAACAAAATAAACCCCCTCTGAGTTTTTGGAAAGAATATACTGTGCCTATAAATATTACACCGGTGCAGACCCTGAGGCCCCTGAAAACACTTGAATGGTAAACATGAATTTATCAGACAAAGTGCCCCAGATAGCAGGAGAAAATTACAGAAACTAGATGGTACATTTGAAACGAATCCTTCTCAGTTGGTAGACATTGCTTTTAAAGGTATTTAACAGCAGAGAGCAGAAGCAGAAGAAGGAAGACTCAAAGAATATTACTCGGCCATGAAAAAGAATGAAATAATGCCATTTGCAGCAACATGGATGGACATAGAGGTTCTCATACTGAGTGAAGTAAGTCAGAGAGAGAAAGACAAAAAACAAAGGGTACAAATGAACTTATCTACAGAACAGAAATAGAGTTACAGATGTAGAAAACAAACTTATGGTTATTGGGGGAAAGGGGGTGGGGAGGGGTAAATTGGAAGATTGGGATTGACATATACACACTACTATATATAAAGTAGATAACTCAAAAGGACCTACTGCATAGCACAGGGAACTCTACTCAATACTCTGTAATGGCCTATATGGGGAAAGAATCTAAAAAAGAGTGGATATACGTATAACTGATTCACCTTGCTGTACACCTGAAACTAACACAACATTGTAAATCAACTATACTCCAATAAAAATTTTAAAAAAAACCGAAATGCCACTTTTCTGGCTGCCACATTGGATTCCAAAAGAAAAGTCAACTATCACCAGGCAAGGAAATATGCATGGATTATAAAGAGGAGGAGCATTGGAAGAGGGGATGCCCCAGACCAAAGAAAAAGAGGACTGAGGAAAAGAAAAGAGTTGAGGCCTCCCAGATGGTAGAGAGAGAGGAACGTTCAGAAGATGAATAAAGCAGCCCAGGGGCTCCCCTGGATTTGTGGCACCCAATTCAAATATCCCCACCAGAGACCCAGTTAAAACTGACAGTGAGGAACAAATTGATTGACCTTCTAGTAGACATGGGTGCAACCCATTCCATGCTAAAACAGCCACATGGCACACAGAACACCTCAGTCCACCCCTGATCATTTTTACAATCATCGGAACGTCAATTAGGAGACCTGACAGTTTCTTGTATGTGCCTGAATGCCCTATGTCTCTCTTGGGTTGAGATCTCCTTTGTAAACTAAATGCTCAAGTGACTTTTTCGCCAGGACATCTTGATGTATGGGTCCCACCGGAACACATATTTAAACCTACAGATGGCTCTCATAGAAAACCCAGAGAAGGAGATGGAACTTCCTCCCCGCTGAGGTCTACGAAAAGACCAAAAGTATGGGGTGGTGGCACCCCAGGAAAGGCCAAAAATGTAAGGCCAATACAAATCCCATTAAGAAAGGATGCTGGGACACCTAATCTAAAATAATATTCTCGGATGCAAGAGGCCCAGAGGGAATATAGCCAATTCCTGAGAGATTCTTAAAAACGGGACCAATTAGATCTTGCAAGCCCCCATACAAGACCCCTATCCTCCCAGTTAAAAAGCCCAACTCAGCAGAGTGTCACTTTGTTCAAGACTTCAGGGCTATTAATGAGATAGTCCAAGATCTGCACCTTGTGATCCCAAATTCGTATACTCTGCTCACAACTATTCTGGGAGAATATGGCTGGTTGTCAGTTTCACACTTGAAAGATGCTTTTCCTTTGCATCCCTACTGCAGAGAGTCACAGCAGCTATTCACCGTCGAATGGCAGGACCAGAAACATGGGTAACCCAACAATATTGCTGGACAGCCTTACCTCAGGGGCTTAAAAATTCTCCTGCTTTTTTTTGGAGGAGTGCTGGCTAAAGACCTCCAGAACGTAACACTAGATGAAGGGTCCTTGCCCAAATATGTGGATGAGTTGCTGATAGCGAACCCCACGTATGAAAAGTGTCTACAAACTATCATTAAACCTCTGAACTATTTGGCTGAATATGGATATAAAGTCTCTCCAGAAAAGGTCCAGGTATGTAAGCAGCGGGCCACGTGTCTGGGTTTTGCTTTATCCCAAGGACGATGAGATCTATCGCCTGGCAGAAAACAGGCAAGTACAGTCTTAGGAGTACCTAAGACTCACAGACAACCAAGGGGGAATGGCAAGATTCTGTCGGATTTGATCCCGAATTATGGACTCACAGTAAAGCCCCTCAAAAAGCTTTAAAAGAGTGCCAGGGCTTCCCTGGTGACGCAGTGGTTGAGAGTCCGCCTGCCGATGCAGGGGACGCGGGTTCGTGCCCCGGTCCGGGAAGATCCCACATGCCGCAGAGCAGCTGGGCCCGTGAGCCATGGCCGCTGAGCCTGCGCGTCCGGAGCCTGTGCTCCGCAACGGGAGAGGCCACAGCAGTGAGAGGCCCGCGTACCGCAAAAAAAAAAAACTTAATCACGCCTGTAAAGTCCATTTCTGCCATCTAAGGCAACATGCACAGGTTCCAGGGATGAAGACATGGGTATCTTTGGTGGTGGGGAGCTGGGGGTTATTATTCAGCCTACCACACAATACAAAATGTCTTGCTGATCAGTTTGGAAATTTTTGTGGGTATCATTTTCCTGTAATACTAATGAGTCAACTTTATATCCTTCGTGTATAAATCTTTAACTGGCATTCTCTTCACTGTTAAGCTTCAGTGTTTGTTAGCTCACAGAAACTAGCGATGGCAGAGTCAGTGTGACCCCAGCATATCTGGGGGCTGTGTGCAAAGGGGACAGAAGGGGAGCCTCAGAGAAGCATCAGGCCAGCCTTGGGGGTGGACTTCTGCACTGCAGGCTTCTGCTCAGCCTACCTTGCCCCGCCTGATGTTTAGGAAGCAGTGGAACGGAGGCCAAGGAGAAGCAGCTGCGTCTGGGTCTGTCTGAGCGCTCTGAGCTCCGGGAGCAAGTACAATTAACAGCAACATGACAAGCTGGCTTAGTAGGGACTCCGGAGACCCAACGCTGGAGAATTTATCTCTCATGAGCTGTAAAGATACTACGGTTCCTCTATACCCTTCACCCAACTTTCCTTAATGTTAACACCATGCATAACCATGATACTTTGCGCAAAACCAAGAATTTAACATTGCTACAACTCAGCTACAGACTAAACTCAGATTTCCCTGGTTTTTCTACTGTTCTGTTCCAGGATCTAATCCAGGATACCACATAGCATTTGTTATGTTTCCTTAGACTCCTCCAACCCTTGAGAGTTTCTCAGTCTGTTCTTGTTTTTAATGATTTTCACACTTTTGAAGATCACCGGTCAAGTATTTTGTAGAATGCTTTTCAAACTGGGTTTATCTGATGCTTACTCAATCTTAAATTGAAAGCTCAGTGGGTAACATTTACCCTTAGCCATGGACTGTCACCCTCTGTGAGAAATTTGTGAGAAATGCCAGGAACCAGGCCCCTACTGCCTTCCCACCGAACGTTTCCTAATGTGATGGCTTGTTACATTCGGTTCTTGCCTTCCCTAGGGACAGGAGAACACCAGACCCCCCGTGCTTCTAGGGGAGGAGCTTTTACTCAGGACTCAGGATGGCTGGGGGCTGGAGCCCGAAGCGGAAGCAGAGGTTTTCTGCATGGGGTGGGGTGACTCTGCAGCACTGTGTCTTTGCTGCTGGCACAGAGGTACGTGGCCGAGTCCCCGGGTTCTGTGGGCTGGATCTTCAGAGTGGAGAATGATGCGTTAGGCATCTTAGCTGAGAATCGGTCCTTGGGCATCCCTGACTCGTCTGTAGGAGCTTGGTTGACGAAGTAAATCAGAAACTCCAATCCCTGCACCAAGGTCTGTCTGTACCAATAAAGCGCAGTGTGGCCTGAAATCGGCTCACAACTCAGAGTTACTGCATGTCCCATTTCTGTCACCTCATGCCTGGGTGTCTGGATGACTCCCGCATCTGTGGGCTCTGTGAAAGAATTTGGAAACAGAATACGAAAAATATCGGAGTCACAATAGGGAAACCCTACATGAGGACATTGAATATTCCAAGGACTCACCTATTCGCAGGAGACAAAGGGCCACACAGCAGAGGGCTCTCATGCCCACAGCAGGATGAGAACAACGATGTGGAATTGTCCAGACCAGGGCCCCTGTGGAAATGAGCAGAGAAGTGCGTTTGGGACAGCTTATCCCCACAAATGTGTTTGTCAGTGACACCACTGAAGGAGCCACCCCTCGCCCCCTCCCCCTGGGCCGCAACTCAGAAGCTCCCTTCAGAGAAGAAGGCTGCATCTCCAGGAAAGGAATCAGGCGGGACTGAACTCAATTATAATTGATGTAAGATAGAGATTTACACCTCCAGAGGCTCCCTGCAGTTGTTTTGATATTATCAATTCATAATGCCTTCTCTATACAATCTCTCAGCTAGCGCCCGCCAACTATTTCCACTTGAACCTCAAACTCCAGGTTTAAATTGTCTCATTGCAAGCCAGCTTCTCTGTGAACCCTCCTATTCCTCTCACTGGTGGCTAGATGCTCCTGGTCATATCACACTCCAAATCATCCATCAGTTAGGAGGTGGGCTCTGGGCTCTCCAGGAAAAACGAGAATAGCAACTGCATTGTTAGGGCTTCAGGGACTGAACTGGTACCTGGAGAACTGATTCAATTTGAAAGTTCTCTTTTTTTTTTTGCAGTGAAAGACCTTTCTGGGTTCCTTTATCCTTGCGCGCTATTAAATTCACAGAGCCCCGTAGCATAGGATTTCCCTCATTTCTCTGTCCCCGCCGTGAAATAAGCAGGCGATTTTCACGTTCTCTTTGCAAATCAGATCCTCTAGAGTTGATTTAAACTGTATTCTTACTCCTAGAAAAGCTCGATGTTTTTAAATGAACACCGGGCCCTTTCCCTATGAAAGGGGTCTGCTGCCACAAACCCACTCCCTCTCGTGGTTGAGGTTATGCAAAGCTGAGGGAAGCTTTCTGTTTACTGGGTTGTTCGAGCAAGTTATTTGTTGACCAGGAAGAAGGACCAGTTCAAATCCATATTCTGTGATTAGCACAGAGACACACTGCTGACTCTTCTGAACCCGAGGAGCACATGCCAATTTTAAAGCGAAGATAGTTTACAAGCTGGATTTTGTTACCAGAGGTACCTGTTTCCCTTGTGGGCTCCGTCCCCTTGGTTTCTGTTGGACCCTGAATGTAAAACTGAGGCCGTTATCGTATTTTTATAAAAGGTCACTGTTTGTTCCTTCCCTGTTACCGGGTACCTATAGACATGGTAGACAGAATGATGGCTCCCCAAAGAGCTCAATGCCTGATCCCTGGAACTGTGGACGCGTCACACTGCGTATCAAGGGGGAAGGAATTCAGGTTCTAAATGGAATTAAGGTTGCTAATCAGCTGACCTTAACATAGGGAGACTGGACTGGACTTTCCAGGCGGGCCCAGTGTAATCGCAAGGGCCCTAAAATGTGGAAGAAGAACGAAGAGTTAGGGTTACGGCGATGCAGCATGAGAAAAGACTGGATCCATCATTGTTGGCTTTGAAGACGGAAGGGCCCACTAGTGGAGAAATCTTGGTGGCCTCCAGAAGCTGAAAAAAGCAAGAAAACAGATTCTCCACTCCAGCCTCCAGAGGAAGGCAGCCGGGCTGACACCTTGTTTTAACCCACTTAGACCCATTTTGGACTTCTGACCTTCAAGACTGTAAGATAATAAACTTGTATTGTTTTAAGCTACAAAATGTGTGGAAATTTGTTAGAGCAGCGATAGGAATCTAATAAATTACAGTATCCTTGGGGGTCATGAGTGAAAGAGGCCGTAGCGAGATACCAGATACAAGGGGGAGACCGAGGTTTAATCACACAGTAAGAACTTGAAATCAGGCCAAGGGAAGCCCAGGCAAAAGACTTCTTATCTCTGCCAGACCTCATCTGCTTCCAAGAGACACATCGGAGTCTGGCAAAACTCCATTGTGCATCTTCCTGCTGAGAGCAAAAGTTCTCGGGGAGAAATTCTGTTGTCCTGATCCACCCCAGCCCCTGCCTGACACGCGGATTTGCTGGCGGTATCACTGTGGTTGTCAGCTCCCTGGGGACAGCACTTGCTGTCCTCCTGACCCTACACTCTAGGTACAGCAGAGCCGGTGGGCTGGCCTGGGCTGGTTTGGTTCAGGCTCACTAGGCTACTCTGACCCTCAAACTGCTTCTCTGCTTTTCCCAACCCAGAACGTGCAAGCTTCACCACCCAGCTCCTTGTGCAGCCACGTCTTAAGCAAACTTGGAGGAATGCCCACTGCAAGCATACCTACCATTCAAAGCCGGCTCAGAGCAAAACCCACCTACACAGCAGAGGAAGAAGGGTTGGTCTCTATTTCCTTCATTCTCAGCCATTATTCAAGACACCTGCAACTCCCTAACTCTAAACCCAACCCTACGGTTTCCCTTAATGCCATCCTTCCAGGCCACATAGACGCTAGATGACAATGAAGCCACAGTGTCTCCTAGTGGCCGGTGGGCAGAAGCAACACAAATATGCTGTCTGCCCAGCACATGAGGGGGGTTGTGTGTTGTTCCTTTGAGTACAGGGGGTGTGGGTATTAGGATTTGTTGGTGTTAGAGGGTCAGTAAATAATATTGACTTATTATGGCCTAAGACGGAACACCTGCGAGTTAGACGTCAGAGTCAGGCAGAGATAATAACATCAGTTTTGATATTGGTAAATAACAGGGCTCAGATGTGAAACCAAATGGGCTGTGGCTAATACTATGCTGAATCAGAATTTAACTCACTTTCTCTCCCCTCCAAACTGCAGGCCGACCCTCTATGCATAAGAAAGTTCTCCGCTATTCTTGGTGCATGTTGAGAAAACACCAAAGAATCTATCTCTTTGCTCGGTAGCCAGGAACAAGGCAAGAAGATGAGAGACTAAAGAAGATAAAGAGATTAAATAAGATAATCTATTTCCCTTCCCATAGAGAAGATTCAGCAAGGAATAGGAAGATGAGAACAGGAGGATTACTTTACGGAAGTCCCCGAAAATGGGAAATGTCAAATAAAGTGTTGTCCTAGGAAACTGGGTTTAAGGAGAGGAGAAAAATAGACACGTGTCAGTTATTCTTCCCAATTCCAGCAACTGCTCCTTGAGTATACTCGCAGAAAAACGGCACAGATGTGTCCTGACAGCATAGCAATGAAACAGATTCCAAGTCCATTCTGTACTCTGTGATCAAGTCTACAGAGTCACTCCCTGTTTCATTTCCCATCCTGCCACATGGTCCAATGGAACATCAGAGGTTATGCAATGAAAGTAAAAAAAAAAAAAGAAAAATTTAAAACTCCAATAATAAAAATGACAAAAACAAATAGATGTCTCAATTTGATTATAAATACCCTTTAAGTTTTTAAAAGAAATACTTTGGTTGAAATTAAAGTTCAAGTGTAACATCTCTATGTCATTTAAGTTAAATATCAAAGAAATCTCAGACTAAGAATCTAACATTAATTGGTTTTTATTTAAAATTCCAAATAAAATTCTTTTGACTTTAATCCCAGTAATTATAAATGAGAGCACTCAAGGTAACCCTTCTTTGCTGTCTAAATAGTTGGGTAAAAAAAAAATCAACATCAAAAACTTCAATTGGGCTTCCCTGGTGGCACAGTGGTTGAGAGTCTGCCTGCCAATGCAGGGGACATGGGTTCGAGCCCTGGTCTGGGAAGATCCCACATGCCGCGGAGCAACTGGGCCCGTGAGCCACAACTACTGAGCCTGCGCGTCTGGAGCCTGTGCTCCACAACAAGAGAGGCCGCGATAGTGAGAGGCCCACGCACCGCGATGAAGAGTGGCCCCCGCTTGCCACAACTAGAGAAAGCCCTCGCACAGAAACGAAGACCCAACACAGCCAAAAAAATAAATAAATAAACAAATGTGGGGGTTAAAAAAATAAAAGAAAAGAATTAAAAAAAAAAACTTCAATTAATTAAAGTCTAAAATATAGTGAGAGATTCTTGGCTGGAATCTTGGAGAGGTGAGTATCTAAGGAGGGGAGCATAGCAGTCCTTTTGCCCTTAAGGACAATTGCCTTCCCTGACTCAGTGCTCGTGAAACTGACTTACAGTCCAGGGGGACAACAGTAAAAGACCAGAATGTACCAAACGTGGGACATTGAGAAACTCAATGTTCTCTCTTGGTGATCCAGGACACCTCAAGCCTTGAATTCCAAATCAGGTAGCCCTGGACTGTTTATACCCCACACACTTGGCAGAAGCAAAACTTTCTCTGGTCGATGATCTGTCCATCCAAGATGAAAATTATTCCTACAAATCTAGTGCCTGGCACAAAGTCAAAGATAACCAGATTCATGAGGAGAAATACAAACACCATAAAAATACAAACATCATGACTGAGAAGCAGCAGAGAAAGAAAATCGACAAAAATAGTCCCACAAAGATCTCAGATGTGAAAATTACCAGACACACCCTAAGACAACTGTCTCCTGTGTTTAAAGAGATAAGATGTAATCTTGGAAACTGTTATTAGAGAATTAGTGACATAGGAGATTGGAAAAAGAACCAAATAAAAATGCTGTGAGGAGATGGTCATCAATGACTGAGGTTTTATCAGACAAGTCAGCTGGATCAGGATATGGACAGAGCAGTCGAGGAGATATGCATTGAGTGAATGGACGTATATTATTACTTGCAGTCTTGGTTGGGTAAAGAGAGAAGTGAAACCAGCAGAGATTGAGGGCTAGTGACCATGCCTTTAGGAGAATCTCAGTAAGCTGCTTTCCAAAGAGTTCCAACCAATGCTTCAGAAAGATTTCTAGAATTATCTTAGAGAATCCAGGCAGAAGTTAGAGTAGAGGATACATTCTCAGAGGGAGCAATTGGATCGGGGGTGATTGATTGTTTTAGAAGTTCTTACTAAGGAATATTTTAATGCACTAAGGAACTATTTTAATGTACTAAGGCAAACAGCTGAAATACCCTCAACATGCAGTGTTGAGCTGTGTTGGTTACAGTAACAAACTCCAGAGTAAGAATTTGTTTTGAGCTAAGATTTGAGACTGGTTGCCAGGGTACCCATTTGTGTATATTTCTTTGAAGTTGGAAAAGGGCTGAATAAAATAGCTAAAATGATCATCCCACCACCAACGTCATTATTATCAACACATTTCCATAAAAACGGGAAAAAAGTGTTTTCCAACCACATACTCTGTGTTGAGACTTTGATCCCTAAAAGTTCCTGGGTAAAAGCAGAGAGAGAAGGATATCAACTTGAATCATTCAGATGGTGAAAAAAACCTCAGCGAGCCTGCTGTTTGCTACACTCATAGAATCGCCATCTGTATTATTCAAGTTTATTGGACATGTTTTGTGACTGCATATTTTTATAGGAGAAAAACCATCACTAGCCCCTGAGGGCTGAGTCTGTGACAAACACTTTCAGTTTGGGATTCTTGAGTTTTCACCACAGAACGCTTCTAATCCCTGAGTCATAATTATTTTCAAACAACAATTTCAGCTCTCGTGTTTTAAGAAATAATGTGTGTCCTCCATTTATATGCATCACAGCTTATCTCTGCAAACCCACTTCTTCCCCTTGCATAATGAGGAGTAAGGGGAGGGCTGTCTGGAGCTGCCGTGAGCAACACAGAAAGGAAGAATCATGAAGTTTGTGCACAGGAAGGAAGGGTCTGTGCAAGGCTGTGGCTAAGCTGCTGGCACAGAAATACACAGCCGAGTCCCCCAGCTCTGCAGGCTGGATCTTGAGAGTGGAGTCTGCTCCTTGGGGCCTCTCTGCAGAAAATCGATTCTGAGGCAACTACAAAACATTTATTTCAGCCTCTTCCTCAAAGAGAATCAGTAGCTCCAGACCCCTTGTAAAGGATACTGTGGCCTGAAGTAGGATCGCATCACAAAGCCATGGCCTGTCTTTTCTCTGTGATCTTGTGTCTGGGGGACTGGGCGACTCCACCTTCTGTGAGTTCTGTATCAGGAAAAGACAGAATTTGAAAATGGAAAGAGGAGATGATTGAAATAATCACTGGAAAGAGAAAACACAGAGAGAGCTTGGTGTTCTCAGGACTTACAATTGTACTTTATGTAACAATTATGCCCCCAGGAGACAGAGGGTTTCGCTCAGCAGAGGAGCCCGGAGCCCATGGCAGGGTCAGGGCAGCAGTGGGAGGTTGACCAGCTCAGGGTCCTTGTAAGCATGAGCAGAGGAGGAGGGGCGTCCTTGTCCCCACTGGCAATTCCCATGGTGACATCACTGTCTCGCAAATGCCCATAGTCTTAGAAACCAACTGTTATTAACTAAAACATATCTAGAAGTTTGTTGAACATGTTCATAGACTGTATGTGAATTCATCCAACTGTCCCCACGCATGGCTCCAGGGCTGAGCGATTGGATCTCCCATCACCACCTTCTAACTCTCTGCTGGATGTTTCTACTTGGATGTGTCAAAGGTGACTCATGTTTGAAATATCAGTTAATAACCTTTTTGTGTTATCTGTAATTATCCTTTTCTTTGGAGGTGTCTCTTTTACCAGGTTCTCTATTTTCCCAATCAGATGAGCTTAGACAAGGTAAAGCCAGGGTAATTGCCACCGCTTTATCCTAGAAGCACAGTGAACTAATTGACACAATTGAAGGTAGAGAGATAAAATGATGCCCTGAGTGTAGATGTGAGTTGGAAGCTTTTATTCTGTCTGAAGGTCAAAGACTAGTTTCCTCTCTGCTTTCACTCATCTCCATGAAGCATTCAGAGAACTCTCTTATCCCTGAAAATACCAGGATGGATACAGTAACAGTAAATACAAAATTGAATCTTCTGGAATCTTAAAAAACATAGCATAACATACACTTGAATTGCACTGGTTAGTATCCGACTTTTTTTTTAACAGGGCAACATTTGTTCTGAAACATTTCTTTTCATTGTCTGAGTGGTGAGGTAGAAAGGGTTAGAGGACTGGAGAAGGCCCCAAGAGTTGGTGTGAAACAAGAAAACAAGGAAATGTGTGTCAGAGAGGTGGAAACAGGAGAGTCGTGTTCTCAGAGATAATCTTCTGAGCACCCACAACCTAGGGCTTACATGCCAACGCTATCAAGTTAAGACCCACAGATGTAGAACTATCAGAGCCATCCATTTCCCTCGTAAATTCTCTATTATTGAGATAGAAAAGCTGCTGGTCTGAGTCCAACTTATGTTGGTACCAGTTAATCATCCCATGATGGGAAGTTTCTTCACATTGAGGTGTCACTACTTGTCCCATTCTTGTGCCCAGGGATTAAAAGTTCTGAGTGATGGCAGCGTTCAGGGTGGCAGGACACAGGGCTGATCAGGCTACATACAAAATGCTTGCAATTGAGGCTTGCCCATTCCAGGGAAGAAATCCCTGCTGTCTTCCCAGGCCTCACCTGCAGCACTGAACAAATCCAAAACAAAATCCAGGCAGGGATGGGGCATCTTACTGCTCAAGGGAGGAAAGGCAGGAGTTCTGGGAGATCTGATACTTATTAAGGATATTTGCAGTGTCTTAGCCAGCAATTTGAGACTAGCCTAGACAAGGTCTTGAATTATCTACTCTCCTCCCCTGCATTTCCCTTACATCATCCTTACATCATTCCTTTACATCATTCCCTTACAGCATCTAGGACACACAACACTCCCCTGCATTTCCCTTACATCATCCTTACATCATTCCTTTACATCATTCCCTTACAGCATCTAGGACACACAACTAGTAGGGGTTAAGTTTGGGGTACAGGTGTATATCTAGAGTTTCTCTAATGGTCTCCCAAGGCAGATGTTTTCCATCTCATGGGTCCCTGAGAATTCAGCCGGCTCCTGGCTCTTCTCTGTCTACACCCCCAGCAGGGTCAGAAGATTCTCCACTCGGTGATTTGCTCCGTTTTTACAGTTCAGGTTCACTGCTAAGCAAAACCCACCTGCATCCATAAAGGAAGAAGAGTCTCCATTTAATTCCTCACATTCCACTGGCCACTCACATCTGCAAACCAGAGGCTGGATGCAAGGATGAAGTTGCATTTTTCTTGCCTCAACTTCTAAGGCAGAACTAAGCCCTGTTTCAAAAACATCTACAGATTTAATGTGATCCCTATCAAATTACCATGACATTTTTCATAGAACTAGAACAAATAATCCTAAAATTCATATGGAAACATAAAAGACCCAGAATTGCCAAAGCAATCCTGAGAAAAAAGAACAAAGCAGGAGGCATAACCCTCCCAGACTTCAGAAAATACCACAAAGCTATAGTAACAAAAACAGCATGGTATTGGCACAAAAATAGATAAATGGATCAGAATAGAGAGACCAGAAATAAACACGCACACCTACAGTCAGTTAGTCTTCGACAAAGGAGGCAAGAATATCCAACGGAGAAAAGACAGTCTCTTCAGCAAGCGGTGTTGGGAAACCTGGACAGCCACATGTAAACCAATGAAGTTAGAACATACCCTCACTCCATACACAAAAATAAACTCAAGGGCTTCCCTGGTGGCGCAGTGGTTAAGAATCCGCCTGCCAATGCAGGGAACACGGGTTTGAGCCCTGGTCCAGGAAGATCCCACATGCTGCGGAGCAACTAAGCCCGTGCACCACAACTACTGAGCCTGCGCTCTAGAGCCCACGAGCCACAACTACTGAAGCCCGCATGCCTAGAGCCCGTGCTCTGCAACAAGAGAAGCCACCGCAATGAGAAGCCTGTGTACCTCAACAAAGAGTAGCCCCTGCTCGCTGCAACTAGGGAAAGCCCGTGCGCAGCAACAAAGACCCAACACAGCCAAAAATAAATAAATTAAAAAAAAAAATTCAACCCCCCCAAAATAAATAAATAAACCAAAATGGCTTAAAGACTTAAATGTAGGACATGACACCATAAAACTCCTAAAAGAGAACATAGGCAAAACATTCTCTGACATAAATTGTACCAAAGTTTTCTTACGTCAGTCTCCCAAGGCAATAGAAATAAAAGCAAAAATAAACAAATGGGACCTAATCAAACTTATAAGCTTTTGGCATTTTTCTCACCTCCTGAGATGGCCCACACTCTGTCTGTGGAGTGTGTTTCTCTCTAAATAAATCCACTTCTTACCTAGAAACAAACAAACAAACAAAAAACCAACTTATAGGCTTTTGCACAGCAAAGGAAACCAAAAACAAAATGAAAAGACAACCTACGGACTGGGAGAAAATATTTGCAAATGATGCGATTGACAAGCGCTTAATTTCCAAAATATACAAACAGCTCATACAACTCAATAACAAAAAACCAAACAACCCGATCAAAACATGGGCAGAAGTCCTAAATAGCCATTTCTCCAAAGAAGACATAGAGATGGCCAATAGGCATATGAAAAGATGCTCAACATCACTAATTATTACAGAAATGTAAAACAAAACTAAAATGAGGTACTACCTCACACTGGTCAGAACGGCCATCATTAAAAAGTCTACAAATAACAAATGCTGAAGAGAGTGTGGAGAAAAGAGAACCCTCCTACACTGTTGGTGAGAATGTAAATTGGTGCAGCCATTATGGAAAACAGTATGGAGGTTCCTCAATAAACTAAAAATAGAGTTGCCGTATGATCCAGCAATCCCACTTCTGGGCATATACCCAGACAAAACTATAATTCAAAAATATACATGGGCCCCTATGTTCATAGCAGCACTATTTACAATAGCCAAGACATGGAAGTAACCTAAATGTCCATTGACAGATGAATGGATAAAGACGATGTTGTACATATACACAATGGAATACTACTCAGCCATTAAAAAAGAATGAAATAATGCCATTTGCAGCAACACGGATGGACCTAGAGATTATCATACTAAGTGAATAAGTCAGAAAGAGAAAGACAAATACCATATGATATCAATTAGATGTGGAGTCTAAAATATGACACAAATGAATGTATTGACAAAACAGAAACAGACTCACAGACATAGAAAACAGACTTGTGGTTGCCAAGGGGGAGGGTGGGTAGAGGAGGGATAGATTGGGAGTCTGGGATTAGCAGACTCAAACTATTTTATATAGAAAGGATAAACAACATGGTCCTACTGTATAGCACAGGAAACTATATTCAGTATCTTGTAATAAACCATAATGGAAAACAAAATGAAAAAGAACATACATATATAACTGAATCACTTTGCTGTACGCCAGAAACTAATACAACATTGTAAATCAACTATGCTTCAATAAATAAATACATAAATAATTTAATTAATTAGTTAATTAATTAAATACAAAAACCCCCAATCTGCTTCTCCATCCAAAACCAATGCCTCCCGATGGCCAGTGGTTCGGGGTCACTGGCCTGAGGCCCTTCATCCAGTGGCCCAGGGAGCCTGGTGCGACTTCACTATTTGCATTAGAACTGGGGCTGACACCAGGCAGTGTCTGTGAAGGTAAATCCTCCCAGCTCCTCTGCACCTCCTGTTCCCTCCTCACGACGCTAATACATACTGTTCAACTACAACTTGGGATAAATATTACTTTTCCTCCATTTACATTCAGTCAACTTCCCAAAGTTTGTGAGTTTTTGACTGTCCTTTAGAACACTCAGCCTCTCTTGACACAGAGAAAATGGTCCTGTGCAGCTGTTATATAAAGACAGTGAAAGGAACCTAAGTAATTTGAGTATTTTGGTAATTTATCCTGAAGTGTTGTTGTCGGAGTATATCCCACAAAATGTTCTCTGATATAGCTGTAATTTTCTTTTATTTATTTTATTTTTGACTGTGTTGGGTCTTCGTTGCTGCGCACAGGCTTTTCTCTGGTTGCGGCGAGCCGGGGCTACTCTTCGTTGCAGTGCGCGGGCTTCTCATTGCGGTGGCTTCTCTTGTTGTGGAGCACGGGCTCCAGGCATGCGGGCTTCAGAAGTTAATGCACACGGGCTCAGTAGTTATGGCTCGCGGGCTCTAGAGTGCAGGCTCAGTAGTGGTAGCGCACGGGCTTAGTTGTTCCGTGGCATGTGGGATCTTCCCAGACCAGGGCTCGAACCTGTGTCCCCTGCATTGCCAGGCAGATTCTAACCACTTTGCCACCAGGGAAGCCCTGTAATTTTTCTTTTGTAGTGTAAGAGGATTTCCAGTAATCGGTACCTTTACTCAAATTTCAGACTGTCACTCTTGAAAATTTTCCAGTCTGGTAAGTTTGAGGTCGTAACTTACTGTTTCAGTTTGCAAGGGTTTGATTCTAAGTAAGGTTGAGAATGTATTCACATGTTTAGTGAGAATTCATGTTACCTAGAATTACCTAGATTAAGTACTGCCATTTTTACTGGGTCATCTTTTCCTTATTAAGTAATAAGAATTATTTATTCATTTTCGATACTAACTCTAATAGACAAGGTCGGCTATGCTACAGAGAATAAAACAAACCCTAAAACCCCAGTGGTTTAGCTCTAAAACATTCTATTCCCCATGACCATGAAGTCCAGTGTGGCATGAACAGCTTCGTTCTGTGGTTGTCCACCAAATTATGATCCAGGGAGCCAGGCTGCTTCTACAGTTTAATTAGCCAGACAATAAAGGGCACCTTCCAAGTTCCTCCAAGCATGGCAAAAGAGACTTGAGGCGTGCCCATGCAGAGAGAAGCTAACGCAGCAGGTCTGAAACTGCTGTGTCTAGAAAGCCTGCTTACAAGTCTGGCCTTTGGCTGGCATCTGGGAACTTGGCTGGTGAACAGCTATCTATATTGATAGAAAGTTTTTTTGAGAAGAGTGTTTCACTGTGCCTGGACCATTGGTGTGAACAACATAGTTTATGCTGAACCCTGGATTTCCTTCTGGGAGACTAGATCTTCCATTCGTGGTAGGCAGTGGATGCCTATGGGATCAGCTCCCAGTAAAACCTTGGGCACTGAGTACTCAGTGGGCTCCCTTGGCAGAAATATCATACCCATGTTGCTGCATTTTTCTTGCTGGGGGAAGTGTGAGCTCTGTGTGAGCCCTCCCAGGAGGAAGAGAGCATAACGAAGCCTGTGTATGGATGGATTCTTCTAGACTCCATGTCTTTTTCCCATATGATCTGCCACTGAATATCTCCCGTGAGTCTTTTAGCAAATCTCCAAGTGGGAGGATACTTGGAGGCCTCATCACAGTGCCACGGAATGTTATAAAGGACACGGCTTGAAACTGGCTTGCATAATTTTCACGCACATCCCATTGTTCAGAACCTAGTCTTAGGTTCCCAACCCTCCAACTATAGTGATGTTGGAATCACATCAGAGCCACAGGAATTTGGTCTCTGTCACACTGATTCTTTATCATCTGTCTGCAAGTCTTCATGTCTTTTCTCAGTCTGTGGCTTACCTTTTCATTTTTTACAGTGTGTTCTGACGTACAAGAGTTTAATTGAATGCAACTCACATTATGAATATTTTCTTTGTAGTTTGTGTTCTTTTGTGTCTCCATTAAAAAAAAAAACAACAAACCCTTCCTCAGATGAATGCCCCAGAATATTTTTTCTTAATTTCTCCTAGTAAAATTTAATTTTACTCTTCACAATTAAGATTAAGTATACCTGAAATAGATTTTCATGTAAAGAATGAAGTAGAGAGTTAGAAAGAAGAGGGAGGGTTATATGTTTAGTGCGAGAGAAACAGCCTACAGAAAAGATCTTAGGGTGGCAAAGCACATGGCACAGAAGAGGAAAAAACTAAATGTGGATGCATGTGGCTGGAACAGGGAAAGTCAGGGGAAACTTGTGCAAGACGATGGTGAGGGACAGACAGAAGCAAACATTATAGGACCTTGTAGGGCTATTGCCCAGTAGAAGAAAGGCAGCCAGGAGCAGAGACCATATGAGTGAACATTTCTTTTTTTCTTTAATATTTATTTATTTATTTCTGGCTGCGTCGTGTCTTGGTTGCGGCATATGGGATCTTTCGTTGTGGCACATGGGCTCTCTAGCTGTGGCGCCCAGGCTTAGCTGCTCTGCGGCATGCGGGATCTTAGTTCCCCGACCAGAGATTGAACCCGTGTCCCTTGCATTAGAAGGCAGATTCTTAACCTCTGGGCCACCAGGGAAGTCCCCGTGAGTGAAGGTTTCTGACTTGTAAGGTGAAGGATAGTAGAGGGTGGGGTAGGCAGTAGATGAAGACGTCACAAAGCTCACAGGGGAGAGAAGGATGTGGGCCTTTGAGATTATCAAGGGGATCTTCATGTATCTCAAGTAAAGATGCACTTTCCTTTCTTCAAGCAGAGGGGACCTCAGAAGAGAGAACCAGCTAGCTGTAGTGTTGAGTTGACCCGCAGTCAGGCTAAGATGGGCATGGGGCAGACTTCAGCACTGAGAGTCACACTGCCCACTGCTGTCCAGCCCCCATGCTGGCAAGAACTCTGTGCCTTTGATGGAGACAGGGGCTTCTGAGGGTTTGGGCCAGACCTCACGTGTGCAGGCAACCCTCAGTCTTTCTAACCACGCTTTATGTGCAGAGAGGAAGCAGCTGTGCAGTACTGTGGAGTCACTGCTGGCACAGAAGTACACAGATGTCCGGGAGGGGATAACAGACTCCAGGGTCAGGGGGAAATCCTCTGTATTTGATCTCGAGACGTTGTACCCATCAGGGATTTCTCCTTTCTCAATGTTGCCAACACCATAGGAGTAATGGATCAGCCTCAGCCCATGTCCCAGGTCTTGTCGGTACCAGTACATATAGTCATGTTTATCAGTCTGGTGACATTGCAGAGTCACTGTCTCTCCTGTCACTGTGATTTTGTGTCTTGGTTTCTGGGTGATCCCGGCCTCCACAGGTCCTGTGATAGACAGAGCTGATGTTGTCATCCCAAGAGGAAGGCTAGTATTGAGGTCTTGAGAATCCCAGGGACGGGAGCCCACCTGTACTCACCTGCCCACAGGAGATAAAAAGCCATGCCGAAGAAGAGCCTGGTGACCATTTCCAGTCCTGGACAGAAGCTCATATCATCCAGTTTTGTTTTGGGGAAATAGAACTTGGGCTCTTGGGAAATCCTTGGCCGTCCAGTGGTTAGGACTCAGCACTTTCACTGCCGTGGTGTGCCTGGGTTCTATCCCTGGTCTGGGAACTAAGCTCCCACAAGCCTCGAGGCCCAGCCAAAACAACAACTTGGGCTGTCAGTAACTCAGTGATGTCACTATCCTTGACACACGCTTGAGCTGCAGAGCTCAGCTGCCACAGCCCTTCCCACAGGAAGAAGTCAATAATATATATAAAGTTGAACAGCTCAGAACAGGAAGAATTAGTAAGTCTGCTTTAAAAAGAAATCTTATGTCTCTACGCTTTTCCCCTGCCTTTTAGTAAGGAAATTTTTTCTTCTCTGCATAATAAAATTCCTTATTTGGACGCTGTTAAGATTTTTCATATTTCTGTAGACTAAGAAATATTCTCATGGCAATCCCAGTACTTTTGTGACCTCTCTGCTCAAAATGTTTCCAGTTTTTTTCCCTTTGCCTAAACTCTGGATAATTGACTATCAGCCAACAGTGATCTTTTCATTTAAAAAGAACTACCTGATGTCCAGAATGTTTTCAGTCTCAAGGTCAAAGTCATTGGAATTTGAAGAATTGTTTACATTGGGAGCTCCACTATCTGTGCTCAGGTCTCTATATCCTTGGGGGTAAGAGTCCTCCCTCTGCCACAGGAGGCCATGGGAGGACTAGGCCACTTACCCCCGTGACCGTGCTTTCTGTGAAAAAGAAAGGAGGCGCATTAGCAATGTGGATGAGAGACCCATCCAGACGTACACATGCGTGATGCCTCCAGGGCCACAGGGAAATGTTCTGTCTCCGTTTGAAAGGTCTCATACGCTCCAAATGAGAGAATATTGATTGAATCATATTTTATTACATTGAATCATAAATTGCTGTAGTGCAAGACTTACAGCTAGACGATATCACGGCATACTGTCATTTCAAACATAGGTCATGTGAGTGTGTGTGGCTCCCTTATTTCTGTGATTATATATCTCCACGTTATCTGGATGGGTAATTCCTATAATCACACAGTAATGAGAAAGGATATGGAATCCAAAATCAGAGACAAGAAGGAGGCTGATGTAGCACTGCATGGAAATGCTTGTGACTGGGGTCTGGCAAACTTGGGGAAGGGCTTTCCCATCTATGCCCAGGACCCACATTGTCCCAGGGACCAAGAGCCTGACAGCAAAGCAGCCTACTGACCACTGCTGTGTGTGTGCAAAAAAAAGGGAGTTTTTCAGCTAGGACTCACATTCTTTGGGGTAGGGTACACGGAGTCCTAGAAAGCTGAGGGCTGTTCTCATGATAAGGTATGATCTACCTATAATATTAATATTCTCAACAATACGCTAATTTTTTTTAGGGAATAAGTATTTACCAGGAATATTTCCTTTTTATTTTTAAATTAATTAATTATCAAGTCACAAATTTGGTGTTGCTGAAAACATACACCTCATCTAGAAGCTTTGTCTGTTTTTTGGTTTTTAGTTTTTTTTGTTTTGTTTTTGCACTGGTGTTTCTAGGCACCTGGAACAGTATAGAACAGTACCTACACACGGTAAGTAGTGAAGAATAGACTGGCCATAAAGTCAGTGAAGAATAAAATAACTTCAGGCCCTCTCAATTGCACAGAAACTTTCCAAGACTTAAAAATTTTTTTTTCTATTCTCTTTTTCAAAGAGCACCCTAACATTTGATAAGGTTTAGGCTGCACCAAAACCTGGATCTACTCCGCATTCAATAAGTGTTTGTTGAATGACTGAAGAAAAAAAATGATTATCTGAGTCCAGGCCGACTCTACTTTCGTAAAACATAACTCTAGTCTATTCAGTTGCAAATATCAATAGGTTCAGAGCTTTAAGGGAGCAGAGATCATGTAAGTCTGTTGGGAATTCAAAATAAACCAAAGTGAATTGAGAAAGATTCATTCATATATGTTATATAAGACTTTTTGAATGACTGAATGGCAGTATGAAGAAAAGAAAAATGGTGGCCTCTTCCAAAGAGAAGGGTCTTCTTATTTATTTATTTATTTTTGGCTGCATTGGGTCTTCGTTGCTGTGCGCGGGCTTTCTCTAGTTGCGGTGAGCGGGGGCTACTCTTCGTTGTGGTACATGGCTTCTCATTGCAGTGGCTTCACTTGTTGCAGAGCACGGGCCCTAGGCGCGTGGGCTTCAGTAGTTGTGGCGCACGGGCGTAGTTGTTCCGCGGCATGTGGGATCTTCCCAGACCAGGGCTCAAACCCGTGTCCCCTGCATTGGCAGGCGGATTCTTAACCACTGCGCCACCAGGGAAGCCCGAGAAGGGTCTTCTGATGTGACATCATTCCATCACTGTCAGAGACCAGGGAGAATGAAGCAGGGAAGGAGAAAACCAGGATAAGGCACCATAGTGAAGTTGTGCTGGGGCAACAGGAGATGGATTCCATTGGGACCTTCTGAGAAGCCCAGGAAATGCCTCTCTGAACTATTCCTGAATGCTGACTCCAGAGCTTTCGTTCCCTGGCTCCTGTCTCACAAGGAGCTTTAGCACCCCTTCAGCTCTGGCTGCCCTGTATACGGGCCAACGGGGCTCCTGTGACATCAGAGAAGACCCTGGGGCAGAAAGCAGAGGGACCCCCAGCATGCATGTGATGGGGAGCTGTCAGCATGGGGCAAATGGACGTAGGCTTGCACATAACCCTTAACCGCAGCCAAGGATGAAATCAGAGGTGGGCTGTGGATGTGATGGAAAGCCCTAGAGGCTCCTTGATGGCCACTCTTCAAGTGAAAGTGTCCCTTCTTCTAGCAGATCTTTCTTGTGACCACTAATGGCTCGGAAGCCAGAATTTTCTGGAAGCACCACACCTTCTTGCATATCAGACTTAATATCAAACAGGAAGGGCTGTCCTGGGTCCCATTTTCATTTTCCCTTAAGAAGCAACTCTTTGTAGTTAGTTTCACATAATAAATTATCAGACGACTATATTTGCATTTCAGATGATTTTGCGTCTGGAGCACAGGTGACTCAGGCAAAAGTAATCAATTCTGATCCCAGAATTGCACACAGCCAGTGATTGTGCTACACCAGAGTTGTGTCAGAGAATTAACAGGGAACTAAGATTTCTTAAGCCTGTAATTTGTATTATGCAATTTGTTTCATTTTCTTGCATAAAACCTCTGCAAAACAGGTGTCATTGGTCTCAGTTTACAAACGGGAAAACTCAGCCAAATCTTTTCCAAGTCACCAGCTCAAGGCAGGTCAGAATAGTCCAAGGCAAAACAGACCAAGGTCTCTGAAGTCCAAACTCTTTTCTCTTTAGCCTCCCAGGTGAAGATGTTGTGATGATAACTTGTGTCAGAGTCAGTGTTTCTGAAAGGGACTGTTGGGTCAATGTTCCGATTCTGAAGATGTCTACCTCTACCAAAACGCAGAGGGGGATCTAAAGCGTGGTTGGGTTTGAGTCTCAGCTCTGATATTTGTTAGCTGTGCCTGCTTCAGCAAGTTATCTAAACTCTCCAGCAATCAGTTTTTTCCCCTTTAACGTGGTGCTCTATCTCATGTGGTTCTTAAGAAAACGAATCGAAATAACATGCTTAAGAAGCTGGATGCCTAGCACAGGAAGGGGTCTGATACTAGCAACAGTCAAAGCTTTGGGGTCCAGGGCTGTCCCACCCGAGCTCAGGACTCATCTGCCCCAGTGGCCACACAGCCAAGAAGCCGAGTGCCCCAGGCGACTCAGGCAGAACGAAACTGGTCTTCTCCCTACTCAGGGCTCTGGTTTCCAGGGTGCGAGAGCAAATGTTTGAGCCTCCCTTTTCTCTGTATGGAGGGCTTACCTGTGATGTCGCTGTTCTGATGTCCCTGTCCTTGTGGACTCCCGCAGGCGCCCTGCACCCCCCCAGACAGGCTCAGCTGATCGAGGCCTTCCCATGCTGTCCAGTCACCCATGGAGCAGGTGGGGCTGGGTGTGCTGAGCTAGGCTGTGCAGGGCTGGGCCAGGTGATCAACCCTCGCTGCTTCTCTATTGCCCCAGGGCAGGAGCTCCTTTCCCTACACCTGTCTTGGATTATCCAGGCTGCCCCACTGAAGCCCCATCAGGCTCTTCACTAAATGTAGCCTCCCAGAGAGGCCTTTCCTCCCTGCCAGGCGAAGTCCGTGGTTCCCTGCTGGGACAAACACACCTGCATGTTTGTTAATGCGAGAAGCCTGTGATCAGCTCTTCAAATGCCAACACTGACTCTGATTCATCAGATAATCTCCCTGACGCAGGGACCGAGCCAGGACTCTCTCGCCCTTAACCCCGCCCCCTCTTCCTCTCCCTCCCCCTCCCGGACGCTGCTGACGGAGGCTCGCTCAGTGGATCCACAGTGCCCTCAAGTGGCCAGTTGTGCAGTAGCGCAATTGCCAGAGCCCAGGCAGGCCGAGCGCTACCTATTAGGATCGAAATCCGGATCCACCGGGACATGCAGGGCACAGGTCTTGCTGATTTGCCCTTTATCTGTCTCGGGCTCACCCTTAGCACGTGGTAGTGAGGGAGGCATGAAGTAAAGATTTTTCCAAGACGGAATAAAAATTCTAAACCTCATCAATTAGTGTTCTAGGAAAGGGGATACGGGCCAGTTACCAGTTGCGCTGGGAAGGGGTGGGACCTCGGGCAAAGCTTTCTCTTTAACCAAAGATAATTCTGGAGAGGCTGACAGTGGAGTTCTATCAGCCAAAACATCTTCCAAGCAGCCAGGGAAAGAAGCCCATCAAGTCCTTGAAGAGGAAACTACCTCCTTCATATCTTCTCTTATCTGAACATCCTGTTCAAATTTTTAAAAATTTATTTTATTTATTTATTGTTGGCTGCATTGGGTCATTGTATTGGGTCTTAGTATCTTTTGACAAACACAGTTTTTTAAAATTTTGATAAAGAATAATTTAATTCTTTTTAAAATTAGAACATTTTTCATCCTCTTTTAGAAATCTTTGCCTACTACAAGGTCATGAAGAGAATTTGCTGTGTTTTCTTTCAGACTCTTTATACTTCAGAAGCTATATAGATCATTGGAAATGTTGTTCCAACTCATATTAAGTTTTGGTTTTGGCAAGGGTCAGCAAGCCTTTTCTGTAAGGAGTCAGATAGTAAATATGTTTGGTTTCGTGCACCCCATGCAGTTTCTGCCAGAACTACTCAACCCTGCCATCGCAGTGCAAAAGCAGCCCTAGGCAATACGTAGATGATTGAGCTTAGTTTTATTCCAACAAAACTTTACTTACAGACACTGAAATCTGAATTTTGTATAATTAGCACCTGGCACAGAATGTTATTCTTTTTTTTTTTTTAACCATTTAAAAATGTAAAAACCATTGTTAGCTTCTCAGCCATATAAAAACAGGCAGAGGCCATATTTGGCCTCTGGGCCTTAGTTTGCCAACTCCTGGTTCATGGACTGAGATAAAAATTGAGATTCATTCCTTTTCCACATGGATATATATATTTTTCCAGCACCATTTGTTGAAAAGATTATTTTTCCCCTCTTTACGCTACTTTTAGTGTTTGACCTAGGGATTACAATGTGCATCTTTAACTTATCATGGTCTATGTGTAAAAATATTCTATTAACCATAGGTTTTCCATAAATGCTTTTTATTAGGAAGTTTCCAGTTATTCCTAATTTGCTAATTGTTTTTTTAATCAGGAATGGATGTTGGACTTTATCAAAATTTTTTTGAGCATCTATAGAGATGATCAAATGGTTTTCCTTTGATAGTATTTGATATGATAAATTGTAAAGCTATAGTAAATAAGGCAGTGTGCTATTTGTGTAAGAACTGACAAAACAGACTAATGCATACGCAATGACTGATACATGACAAAAGTGAGATCACAGAGCGGTGAGGAAAGTATTACTCTTCAACAAATAATACTGGGTCAATCGGATAGCTATATGGGAAGCCATAACCTTACCTCTTCATTTCATATACAAGGAACTCCAGTTGAATTACACATCTTAATGTAAAAGTTTAAAACATAAAGAATTTAGAAGGAAATATAAGAAAACATGATCATTTTGAAATAGGCAAAGATTTCCTAAACTAGACACCAAAATACAAAATATAAACCAAAGAGGGGGGAAAATGGACTGATTTTGGATTAAGAAGTTCTCCTCATCAAAGGACACAACTAAGAGAGTGAAAAAGTAATCCAAAGAGTGTGTGTGTGCATGTGTGTGTGTGCATGTGTGTGTGTGCCAGTTGAGAGGCTCATATACCTTGATAGGAATGTAAATTGGAAACCTCAAAGAATCCTGAATGGATGATATAACTCTTATTCCAGTCTTCTTTGAATTACTCCCCTTTAACACCTTCTCAAGCGGGGTTACCTTTTATGAAAGCCAAACTGAGTTTCTATTTAAAAAATAGAGAAGAGGGCTTCCCTGGTGGCGCAGTGGTTGAGAGTCTGCCCGCCGATGCAGGGGACACGGGTTCGTGCCCCGGTCCGGGAGGATCCCACATGCCGCAGAGCGTCTGGGCCCGTGAGCCGTGGCCGCTGAGCCTGCGCGTCCAGAGCCTGTGCTCCGCAACGGGAGAGGCCACAGCAGTGAGAGGCCCATGTACCGCAACAACAAAAAAATAGAGAAGAAAATTAGACACAAAATGACAGCAGGATTGTCAAGCAATAAAAAAGCAATATAGGGACATACATTAGCGTGCATTACTGTGGATGACAGTTCCCTGTGGATAATTTATTTCAGTGGCAACTGTTGCTAAGGATTGTAATTTATTTATTTTTAAGGTTGGTGGCTACAGATGACCTTAACAGTGTTCTGCATTGGCTGGCACACATCTGGGCATTGTGTGGTCTGAGTTGGTGACATTCAGTATGAGGAGTTTATTGTAAATGTGCTAAAACTAGATAGTCTTACCAGAGGATACCTCACTCTACCTGAGACTATGGTCTGATATTCAACCCCAATTACAGGATCTTGAACTGTATAAAGGAATCTCAGAAACCCAGATGCTCTAGTCTTTCAAAGGTTATTTTCCGACTTCCTACTATCAGAAGAGCTGAAGCCCCAAGTTCACTTATTTGCCCTGCTGAGGGAAGCGTGGGGTAAGTCCTTTATATGGGGATTTCTGGGAACTATGAGTAGAGGTGAGCACGTGGGTGTTTGTAAACAGGAAGGAGGTGACTGTGCCACGCTGTGGCTAAGCTGCTGGCACAGAGATACACGGCCGAGTCCCCAGGCTCTGCTCCCTGGATCTTCAGATGGGAGTACGAGCCCTCAGGCCCCTCAGCGGTGAACCAATCACTAGGCATCCCCGATGCGTCTGGTGCACCTTTTCTCTGAAAATAAGTCAGAAACTCCGGGCCCTGCCCCAGCATCTGTCAGTACCAGTAAAAGACTTGGTGACCAGAAATTGGGTCACACCTGAGAACTACAGCCTGGCCCCTCCCTGTGACCCTGTGCCTGGGGGACTGGGACACTCCAGCTCCTGTGTGACCTGTGGGGATAGTAAGGAAGAAAATAATTGTAATCATCACACACACACACACACACACACACACACACACACACACACACACACA
>NW_021703776.1:92912357-93011870 GCF_005190385.1 Monodon monoceros | reverse complement strand
ACACACACACACACACACACACACACACACACACACACACACACACAACTGCTTGGTTTGCTGAGGACTCACCTGCCCCCAGGAGACAGAAGGTAGCCCAGCAGAGGAGCCTGGAGCCCATGGCAGGGTCAGGGCAGCAGTGGGAGGTTGACCAGCTCAGGGTCCTTGTAAGCATGAGCAGAGGAGGAGGGGCGTCCATGTCCCCACAGGGCAGTTCCCATGGTGACATCACTGAACCTCAGGATTAATTAATTAATTAAGTATATCTAAGATGGCTGCAATGCGGAGATGCACCATTCTATTATGTACCATTAAGAAAGAAAAAAATGACTGTCAGTCATCATCAGAAACATTAAAAGGTGAAAACTTGTGAGGCGTAGAATTAATGAAAAATGGAGGGCTTCCCTGGTGGCGCAGTGGTTGAGAGTCCGCCTGCCGATGCAGGGGACACGGGTTCGTGCCCCGGTCTGGGAGGATCCCACATGCCGCGGAGCGGCTGGGCCCGTGAGCCGTGGCCGCTGAGCCTGCGCGTCCGGAGCCTGTGCTCCGCAACGGGAGAGGCCACAACAGTGAGAGGCCCGCGTACCGCAAAAAAAAAAAAGAAAAATGGAAATTCAGAAGTGGGTCTAAGTAGGCACTGATTCTGTTAGGTCCTCACTGTCGCCCCAGTGTCCCGGGGCCTGAATCCCAGACCCCCTACCTGTCCTTCTCGCTTCTCCCCTTCTTTTCTCACCATCAGCTGGACATTTCCACCTGGATGCTTCAACAGCACTTCACAGTTGAGGTAGGAAATGCTGGTTTTATCAACCCCAGCTGAGACTCCTCTTTCTGACCTCGTTCCTGCATTCGCCCGGTGCTGTGCATGATCTGGGCAGGAGTGGGCTGTGTGTGGGGGGGAGGGTGGGTGGTGGAATCGCCACATCTTTGTCCCACAGGCAGTCTGCACTCACAACTCGGGGCAAGGGGCGGAACGGCGCCTCTGGCGTGTACCGATCTAAGTTCAAGTCTTCTAGTAACTCTGGAGGCTAAAGCAAACGCAGTTCCCTTGATTAATTCATGAATCCCCATACAGTTTTTGTCCTCAACTCCCTATCGTGGTGCCTCCTGTGTTTCTAAGTCACTTCTAAAATGAATAAATGTTACAGAACCTTACCTTGAGGAGTCAGAACTGTTTTACCTTTAACATTCGGGTGAGAGTCATACAATAAAAACGCGGTGGGGGGTTGAACTGATCCTTGGGACTCCTAACAGGCTGCATTATGAGTAATTCATTTCTCAATTTCACTCCTAGGCTAACTCTCAAAACCTGACTGGTGGCCCCCTTCAGAAAAGGAACAAGACACATGATCCTTTCCAGAAGAAGATGGGATTCCTCCAACCTGATTAAGCAGGAAAATTGACCTATTTCTGGCCCCTGAGAGTGTCCTTGGGCACTGCCTGTTTTATTAGTGTGCCCCGTTGAACAGGTAAACTGTGGCCCCCAGCCTCACCACTTCCCTCTTCGTCACCAGCCTTCACAGGGAAAAGGGGCAGTACGGCTGGTAACTTCACATTTGAAATAAATTATCCCATTTCCACCCCCTTAAAAAGCAAAACCGATCAGAACCAGCTTGGAGTTTAGCTAACACTGTGTTCCTCTACATTTCACACGTGTGAAGCGACCACTTAGTTGCCTCTCTCCCCGCCTTTCTCATTTTAATAATAGCTTCTCACAAAGGTCCCTTCCCTAAATCACATTCGTATCTGTGATGGATCTTGGGATTGGAATAATTTGCTCAAATCTCAGCTTTTCCGGGGCTAAGCCCTTATCAGCCATCTCTAGAACTTCTCTTCTGCCAACATCATGATGCTTTTACCTGCAGTGGTGTAGGACACACACGGACGCTCCTACCTGCAGACTGAAAACCCCCAGGCTCCCAGGGGGTCCCACACAGATGTAAACAGACTGTCGTTTGTAATCTGGTTCCACCATTTATCAACTCTGAGACCATGCACGAGGCCATTAACCTGCCTGTCTATCCCCGTTATGTGATATGAAGCAGCTAACAGAAGCAAGTTAGATCTCTATCTACCGATCTGAAAAAATAAAGTCCAAAGTAGACTAAGAGAAAAAAGTATGCAAGTTGCAGTTAATGTGTGCAGGTGGCCCCGCTTTTGTAGGGGTAATTGGGTAGACAGGTTTGCATGAGCATAGAGAAGAAGGTAAGAAACACACCCCTAAAGGTGGGATTGGATATGGCTGTGTTTGCAGAGGGAGGAGGATTATTAACATTTAACATTTTCCTTATACATTGTTGATGCTTTTTTATTATAAAACATAGCTTAGCACTATATACAAGGCATGGAAGCAACTCAAGTGCCCATCAACAGATGAATGGGTAAAGAAGATGTGGTATATATATGCCACATTATATAATTGTATATATTATATAATATTCCATTGTATATGCACATTGTATATATACAGTGTGTATATATAATGGGTATAAATGACCTTTTTTTTTTTTTTTTTTTTTTTTTTTTTTCGGTATGCGGGCCTCTCACTGTTGTGGCCTCTCCCGTTGCAGAGCACAGGGTCCGGACGCGCAGGCTCAGCGGCCATGGAACACGGGCCCAGCCGCTCCGCAGCACGTGGGATCTTCCCGGATTGCGGCACGAACCCGCGTCCCCTGCATCGGCAGGCGGACTCTCAACCACTGCGCCACCAGGGAAGCCCCTAAATGCCCATTTTAAAAAATAAGCCAAGGGTGAAGGAGCACAGCACCCTGTGCACATGGACGGCCCCTGACCGGTGAACTGGGTAAGCGGTGAGGTCGACGGTGACTTCCGTTTGTGCTGACTGTGGATTAATGTGGCTTCTGCCTCTGCAAGAACGGCCACCACCGAGAGTGGAGGCTCTGACCGCTCATTCTAGAACAAGCCTTGAATAATCCCCTTATTTGAAAAGGAAGGTAAATGAGCGCCTCCTACTGCCTGCATTTTCAAACTCAATAAAAATCAGTGATGTTTTCACAGGCTCTAGAAATGCTCGTCTTTTACTCCTAATTCAAGTAGCAGTGTTGTTCACTCCAGGGTCGGTTGTGACGTTCTTCCAGTGTTCATCAACAGCTCACAGCTTTCTCAAGTGGGTGAGGGGTGCTGTCCCCAGGGAACATGTTCTAACTCCAGGCTTTCTAAGGTTTGACTCTTTGAAATAAGTAGTCTATTTTTGGTCTTCACTGCCTAAGGAGATGAAGCTGCGTTAGTCTCTAAAGCATTGATGTGAATCATTCAGGCAAAACCGGGGCTTTGGTCTATCCTTGGGCCATGCTAGGCAATTGTATATTTGATTATTTCCGCCCAGAAAGACTCACACAGTTCTTCAAGGACTAATGCATGGCCTCTCTCTATAAATGGAGCCTTTGCTGTCACAAACAGCATTTCCGAAATGGCCGAGGAGGGAGAGCTGGGAAGGGCACTGCCCTGCATCCTGCCCCACAGGCAGGGTGTGGGCTGAAGCTGGGGTTTGGGGGTGAGAGACCCTCAGCTCTGTGTCTCTGGCGTTGTCCAACGATCCATGGAAGTGGACATCCACGACACGGTTCAGTGTATCAGGCCTCGTGGCCTCTAATTTATCCAACAGGGATTTGTGCCTTGGGAAGACCTTCCCTCACATAATAGAGAAGCCATTATTGTTCCTCCGCAACGGGAGAGGCCACAGCAGTGAGAGGCCCGCGTACCGAAAAAAAAAAAAAAAAGAAAACGTAAGCTACAGACTGATAAAAGGTGTGAGGGCTGCCTACAAATTATAATGAGTCAGTGTGAAATCATATGTTCCTCAGTGTTGCCAAGGAGGAGGCCATAGTAACAACCATGATGATGTATGAGCTTTCCACTGCTGTCCAGCTGGACACACGAAGACATGGCCAGGCCTTCCTTCTCACTGACTGGGATGCAGGGGCTAATGATGGAGCAGCTGGTCTGTGGACTTTGTAAACAGACATATTTGTTTCCTGGTTCTGCTTCTTCTAAACCGTGAGACATTGGGAAAATGATTTAATGTCCCTGAGCCCTTTTATCTATACAGTGGGCCTAAGAATATTTGATTTGCACGATTGTTGCAAAGTTTTAAAGAGTATGATATGTACAAAGAATCTAGCACACGTTAAGGGCTCAGTTGCCCCCCTTCTACTGAGTTGGCTGCTGCTGGGAGACATGGAAATATTCAGTGCACACAGGGCAACCTGGGTTCTGTTCGCTGGGAGTGCTCTGGGCTCAGCAGATAACAGGAAGTGGATTTGAAACGGCTAAAAACATCCCTTGCAGGAGGGAAACCTGGGTGGGAGGCTGCACGCTCTCTCAGTGCTCAAGCCAAGGCAGGGAGGTTTGTGCACAGAACGTGGGTGACTCAGCAGGGCTGTGCTAAGCTGCGGGCACAGAGGTACAGGGCCGAGTCCCTCAGCTCCAAGGAGCCCGCGTTCAGCTCAGAGCGAGTGTCACGGAACTGTTGTGCTGAGAATCGATCTGGGAAGTTTCCTTTTTCCCTCTGCATATTTTCATAAAACTCTGAGAGGAACTGGAGGCCCTGACTCAGGGCCTGTTAGTACCAAGATACATTGCAGTGCCCAGAGACAGGGGAACATCTCAGTGTCACTGTCTGTCCTGTTGTTTTGATCAGGTGTCTCGGAGTTTGGGTGACTCCAGCCTCCAAAGGGCCTGTGAGAAACACAGATATAAAATGAGTGCCGGAGAGAGCTTGATGGTTACCCCCAAGGTGAGGTGGGGGATTCGGGAGTCGGGAAGCTCAGAAAGGCGATAATGTCTATTCACAGGACTTACCTGCTCCCAGGAGATAAAGCATCACCCAGGGAAGGAGGCTGGAGCCCAGGGCATGCGGGATGGGCAGTGTGCGCCTCGAACTCACCTTCTGGTCCTCCTGGGTAAGAGCTGAGTTCCGGCTTCACTCTCCCTGATTGGAGGATTACCCTGTGATGGCCCCTCCCTGTTGCCCTCCCCCTGGAGGCTTCGCGAGGTCCTGCGCTCTGTGCTACCCACACGCCAGACTCTTCTCACACTTCTGCCGGGCAGGAGGCTGACTTAGGGCGAAGTCTGTCCCCACCCAGCTGTGCTGATGTTTCTGTGAGGCACATGCTCTTTGCCCCCCACTCCCCAGCAGCCAGGAAGCCCCGTCCCCTCTCACCTTCCTCACCCCCCGCCCCCCTTCTGCTTGCAGGGCTCCGTGCCGGAACTCACCCACCAGCACATCAGCCAAGGGGGAGGGTCTGTAAGCCTCCGGTTCCTCCTCTGCCTGGGTACCCCCATCTCTGTGATGCTGGGGTCAGACCAAGCTTTGTGTTGATATTTTCCTTTCCCGGGCAGCAATCTCAGCCCTCACCCTGAGCGGCCAGTGCTGCTGCAGAGACACCAAGATTTAGTCCATCTGACTGGGTCCGAAGGGGGCCTGGGTTGGCTATAAATTCTTGGGAGTGAAGATCCTCCAGAAACAAGTTTCTGCCTTTATGGGCTCGTGGCACAGACCTAGTCAACTTGGGGTTTACTGCCTTCAAGCCCGTCTTCAGTGTAGCATCCTGGAGAGTTTCTGTTTATCCCTCCAGACTCACCTTGCCCTGTGAGGCTGACCTTTACAGATTATAGTAACTGGGCTTCCTCTAGACTGAGTTTTGTTTATGGGACATAATGGCAGGCGAGTGAAGGGAGACAGGGCACCACTGTCCTGGTTTATAATAAATACGTACCCTTTGGCTTCCTTCTCCCCGTTACATTTCAGCCTAGCGACTCGTTCTCACCAAAGGCTGCAGCACCTGGAAGGCAGCCGGTTCCCTAAATTACAGCAGCCAACTGCCCAGGGAACCATTCCCCCATGCCTTTCAGGCCAATGGGGATAAGAGCCACCCATTTATGCTGTCCTAGGACCCTTCTCTTCCCTTACCGGTCTCCCTAAACCCTGTCTCACCTTTATAAATAGGCTCTTCATTGGTCCTCCTCAACCCTCCCAGCACCCTGCAGAGTAGACAGCAGATGTAGCCAGGGAAAAAAGGAAAAACGAGCTTGGAAAATGCACTGGGCCTTTTTGAAAAGTAACAAAAGTCCTAACGTTCGGCAGTTAGCAGTAACAGAAGTTCTGTCTGCAATTAGCAGTGACAAAAGTTCCAACATTCTGCAATTAGCAGTAACAAAATTTCTAACATTCTGCAGTTAGCATTGCTGAGACCGTCAGCAGAAGCATAGAGAAATATGCAATGTGAAAATAAATAGTATGACTTGGGGACAGAATCTGAAGAGGATCCACGGAAGTATGACTCCATTCCTCAGCTACTCCTGTCCAGGGAAGTCTACAGCAGGGTGTGTTTCTTCACATACACAGGGGAGAACTTGGGGGTCCATGCAGATCCCTCCTCAGGACACTCTCTCTGATCCCCCTCAGTGGGCACTGCCATCCACTGCAGGGATCACCTTTAATTTAAGAGGCAAGAAAGCAAAGAAGAGGGTAAATTTTACAGAGAGCGGGGAATGTCTGAAATATTTGAGATAATGTTCTGTTGAGTGAGAGGGTGAGCTAATTGAAATCTCAAAACAGAGATGTAAAGGCAGGTAAAGTTCGTGACCCGATTTATCATGCTAGATACCAGTTTGTGCAGGTGTGATTTATTCTGACAGCTCTCAGCTGCTGCCCTGAAAAAGCGAGATCCATGCATTCACTCGGGTTTGGGTTTCTGTAACGAGAGGGCAACCTAAGAGGATCATGGTAAAAGAATGAATATTTGCAAGATAGGGTTAAAAGAATGTATTATAACATCATCAATTCTACTCTATCAGGAGGTGATAAAAATATGGAAGGACCCTAAGGAATAGGAAGAAAGAAAGAATAGTTACCAATGGATAGGAGATCCTGGTAATGCCAAAGAACAGGTGTGGGAGGATAGGAAGCTGTGGGCAGAGTGGGATGAATTAACTCATGAACTTGGAGGTGGGTCCTTTCCAGCTGATGGCAAGGAACAAGGGATGATGTTATTAAAGTGAAGCAGTGGAGCAAGAAATAGAAAGAAAAGGCTCATAACTTTGGGGTAGGCAAACAGGATGCAAAGAGCACCAAGTGTAAAAGAAAAAGCTGTTAATTTAGACTTTATAAAAATTTAAATCTTCAATTAACCAAAGTCAACATTAAAAAAGTGAAAAGGCAACCCACTGTGGGCGAAGACCAACTCAGCCTATTTAATGGTCAAAAGACTCCTATCTAGAATATTAAAATATCCCTTACAAATCAATAATATAAAGACAACCTGATTTTTAAAGATAGACGAATTCCAAAGCAGGCACCTTATAAGAGGAGATAGGAAGATATGAAAAAAGTAAATATCATTACTGATCAGTGAAGTGTAAATGAGACACCGCTACAAACCCAATAGAATGGCTAACGATAAAAAGAACACCAGATGTTGGTGTGAACGGGGGGTCAAGGGAACCCCCACCCCTTGGTGTTGTAAATTGGTGCAGCCACTTTGGAAAACTATTCAACTGCTTCTAATAAAGACAAATATGCCTCTACCCCGTGAATCCATAGTTCTACTCATGTTTATACCTAAGAGAAAGGAATGCTTTTACCCACAAAGACTTGTACAAGGATATTCAGTGCAGTTTTATTCATAATAGTTGAAAACTGGAGCAACCTAGTCATCCATCTATAGGAGGATGGATAAACAAATTGTGATATACAATGGAATACGACTCAGTATTATAAAGAAAAAAGTACTGATAAACACAATATGAGTACATTTCAGAAATAATAATTTTGAGAACAAGAAGTCAATAAAACAGAGTATTTCCTGTGTGGTTCCACTTGTATGAAGTTCAAGAATAGACAAAACTATAGTCATAAAAGTCAGAAAAGTGGTTATAGCTCTGGGAAGTAAGCTGACTGGGAAGAGGCATGAGGAAATTTTCTCGGGTGGTGGAAATGTTCTTTATCTTGATTTCGGTCATGGTTGCACTGGTGTAGGCCTTTGTCAAAATTTACCAAGCAAAAAAAAAAAAAATTTACCAAGCAATATGTGTATTAATTTGAGCATTTTTCTCCCTATTTACACCTTAAATAAAGTATGACTAAAACATTAATAAACAATTACACATTAATAAACAATTAGATGGGAGTCACATACAATTTCATTGCGTGTGTTCCATGTAGTCCACCTTAGAAACGAACCACACACAAGACAGGAACAATTCCATGCATCAAATATTGAGAACATGAGAAGTTCTCAGTGACTGGAGTGTACAACATCCAAATTTGACCTCAAAATAAGCTGGACTGACAAGTTTGCTCAGAAATAGCTGAGGATCAATGGCTGAAGGAAAGCTGTAGCCAAACAAAAACTTCAAAAAAAAAAAAATCCTCAAAGTCTGTTGAAATCATTCCAAGCATCCTGACCTGCTGTAAACGCCATAATTTGGCAAAATTGGTCATTCGTCAGTTTCACCATTTAGACTTTCAGCAGATTGGCCAATTAGTGAGTTCAGTTTTTGCCCAGCGAGCAGCCTGCTCCCTTGTCTGTAATCAGGTCCTGGGTCAGCCAGCGCTCCCCCAACCCAGGGTGTACATGGCACAGCAGCTCAAGGGGTGAGCAGCACATGGGGTTTGCCCTTCCTGTGAAGCCCAACTATGGACCCCCAGACTTGGACTTACTGGATCCCACGTGAAGAAACCCTGCTCTTGTGTATGGACTTCCACCCGTAAGAAGCCGAGGAGGGATACAGGCTGGGGGAGAATAAATTGTTGCCAATACCATTTTGTAATATTTTGCAAGAAAAAAAAAAATTGAAAAGCTCATCGATTTTAATCCAAGCCAAAGGGATGATAAAAATGAGGTTCTTTCTTAATTTACAAATTGCCTAAAAGATGGGAATCATATACAATTTTATGCATGTAGTTCAACTTAGAAATGAATCACACACAAATAAGAGAAGAGAACAGTCACAGGCATAAAATATTGAGAACGTGAGAAGTTCTCAGTGACCTCAAAAGACCTCATAACCTCAGAAGATGCAAACTACTGCCCTGTGCCCACAGGAGAGACTTAGTTTGTCATCTTTCTTTTGATAATTCTACAGTTGATCATCTCAGGGTTGAATGCTGCTGTTTGATGCATCTACTCACATTTCCCCTAAGTGGTTTGTTTACTTACGTGTTTCATAATTTGTTACTGAAAATTGTTTTTCTCCAAAGAATTCTTGCTTGGTATTCAATGAGCCCCAGGCACCTTTGTGTAACAGTTTCAAGCTTGGAGAGCCCCAGATCGCTCAGGGAATTTAAAGCTGCACGGCTGCTTTCTGCTTAGTTCTGCGCTGAAAAAGGAAGTGAAATATAAATTTCATGTTAGATGCTGCTGTCCTTCTGCTTTATTCAATTACCAGAATATTCTGAATTGAGTGACGTAACACTAAGTGCTATTTGCATTTACTTTTTCTAACCATTTTTAAATTGAAGTATCATTAATGTACAGTGTTGTGTTAGCTTCAGGTGTTCAGCAAACTGATTCAGTTATATATGCATACATATCATCTCTTTCAGATTCTTTTCCATTATAGGTTATTACAAGACATTGCATATAGTTCCCCGTGCTGTACAGTAAGTGCTTGTTGTTTATTCTATACATAGTAGTGTGTATATGTTAATCCCAAACTCTTAATTTATCCCTGCCCCCCCCAACCCTCCTATCCCCTCTGGTAACCATAAGTTTGTTTTCCATGTCTGTGAGTCTATTTCTGTTGAGTTTTTTTTTTATACACCTTTATTGGAGTATAATTGCTTTACAATGGTGTGTTATAGTTCTGTTTTGTAAATAAGTTCATTTATATCCTTTTTTAGATTCCACGTATAAGTGATATCATACGATATTTGTCTTTCTCTGTCTGACTTCACTTTGCATGATAATCTCTAAGTCTATCCATATTGCTGCAAATGACATCATTTCACTTTTTTAAATTGTTGAGTAATACTCCATTGTGTATATGCACCACATCTTCTTTATCCATTCAGCTGTCAGTGGACATTTAGGTTGCGTCCATGTCTTGGCTATTGTAAGTAGTGCTGCAGTGAACATTGGGGTCATGTGTCTTTTCAAAGTAGAGCGCGCACATACACACACTCACAAACACACACACACACTCACACTCACACCCCTCACGCTGATGGACCTCAGTTCACACTAGTCTGGTGAGAGCTTCAGAAAGAGCAGTTTTTCTCCCCTGGTGAGACATGGCCTCAGGAAGGAGTGTCCACCTCACGCCTGTGGCTGAGCTTTTTTGTGCGGAGAGCAGCTGACCGTGCCGTGCTGTGGATTCACTGCTGGCACAGAGGTACAGGGAGGTCTGTTTGGTGCTGGCCGGCTCCAGGGTCAGGGGGAAATGTTCATTCTTGTTTCGGGAGACACTGTACCCCTCCGTGACATCCCCTTCGCCAGTGCTACCGACGCCATTTGAATAATGGATCAGCCTCGGCCCCTGTCCCAGATCTTGCCGATACCAGAACATTCCCAAATGGTTCATATGCTGAGAACAATCCAGGACCATCTTGTTTCCTGCTCGTATAATATGGTATCTTGGCTTCTGGGTGACTGCTGCATCCATGGGACCTGCTGAAGAGGCAGACACACAGTAAAGACAAGGCTCAATGAGTAACGTGGATCTGCAAAGGAAAGGGAAAGCCTTGGAGCTGGGGCTCTGCAAACCCACAGCAGAGGTTTCAGCTGAGTTCCGAACTCACCCGCCACCAGCAGACAAAGAATCACACAAAAGAGGTTGGGGGTCATGGCAGGGTGAGGGCGAGAAGAGAGCCGTCCCCACTAAATGCTCTGTTCCACAGGCCTGAGAGAGGGAGCTGGGGGGCTCTTCTCCAATGGCCAGGTGGGGTTGCCTGAGATGTCACTCCCCCTACCCCTGCAGATTCTCCCCGCCCCAGGAGGATCCCCCTGTGACTTGGCTCAGGTGAGGTCAGCGTCTCCTCTCCTAGATGTTGCTTAGCTTGCCTGCAGGGGAGGTGGAGTAGGGCTGCGACGCACTGACTTTTGGGTGCACTCCACCCCCTGGGTTTCCCATATTCCTCTGACACAGTTGCTCCTTGTTTGCACCTGCCCCTGACATCAAGGCTGCTTCGCCCAAATCCTTCAACTGTGGATCTCATTACAGTTTAGAGGGGCCTCCCACTTCTTCCATAGCTGTAGGTAGTTTGGCAATAACTGAAAACTTCTTCAACAGCTGTCGAGTAGTGGATCCACGCCTAAGTTTTTCTTAACCCTTTTCCTCCCAGGCTGCTCTCCCAGACTCTGCCCCGAGCCCCTTAGATCTCGGTGGCGCCATAGTGCCATCTTGTGGCCAATACCTGAAGTTTCATCACTGTTTCTTCTGCAGTGGCCCAAGGGGTGCTGGAAGTGTCTGCACGATCACCTTTTATGCTCAACTTCCTTCAACGCTAATCCCAACACCAGTTCTAACCCAAACTATTCCGTTGATTTATCATGCTTAATAGGCCGCCCTCATTCTGCTCAACCACTATCACATTGTCTGCCAGTTATAGGCCAACTGAGTTCTTCCCCCTTAAAATTATCTTCTGAAAGGGAGAGGGATAGAATGGGAGAAATTAAAGGAACTAATGTTTAGTTAAACTATGTTTACTTTAAACTAATGTTCAAAGTAGGAAGAAAAACACAGACCTTGAAGTGTAAGGAGGTTCTTTTACCTTCATTACAAAAGATAAAGAAAAATGCTGAAGAAAAATAAAAGACAACCAATGTTAACTCCAAAATATAGATTAGCAAAGGACTGGGAAGGTAATGAAATTACCTTCGAGATGGGGTCAAATGTGTACGAATAAAAAGTAAAACTGGAATGTAAGAAAAATAAGAACATCTTACAAGGCATTAAGCAATCATGGAGGAAACAGTATCTGATGGGGAAATAAGGATGGATGGGATTAAGACCAGCAAGGGACAGTCTCCGCTAAATGAAAACTTGTACAATGTGCATCTGCTGATTTGAGCAGCAGGGAGGGAAGAGATGATTCTGGAAGAAGCAGAGGAGTTAGGAGATGTGAAAACATCGGTACAAAATAGTATTATAAGGAGGCTGAATCTGCCAGGCTCATGTGGCAAAAATGGGGAAAAAAATGGAAAAAAAAATTGAAGATGAAATCTAGAAAGGGAGTCCTTGGAATGGGATTCCAAGAGTAGGGAATTCCCATGTGTGCCCTGGCTCTCCTCACTCCCCAGAGGCACAGGGCAACAGAGCAAGGGGAGCTTTGCTGGTGCCGCAATTAAAGACCAGGAAAACTCCCTCCCATGGATGTTCACTCCCTGGGGAAAGAAATTTGTTGTACAGAGCCACTACAATTTCTGATAAGTGGATTTGGGGCAACTGTCACTCCCCTTACCTGCTATGCAAGGCTCAGGGAGCCTCTACCATGGCCGTGACATTCAATCCCAGTCTCGGAGCTGGGTTATCTCTTAGGACTCCCAGAAGACATGATCCATAATCATATCCACTCTGACCAGGGCCTTAGATTTCATACATTCAAACCGCAGCTTCGCCCACAGATGGATGGAAGATGTTATTTACAATATAGGTGTTTATGCTTACAATGAATATCTATAACAATATATAATATAGCAAATATATAAAAAGGGATAGGGGCATTAGAAAATAAGGTAAAGGTTTCAGGGAAATTATTTCAAATTGAAAGTCTAGGGCATGAAATAAAACAGTCTCTCGAGAACAGATTTACTCAGGGAATCAAGATGAAACTGGAGAGGTTGTAAAAGTATGCTCTAGTGTACCTGTCGGGACTGGGGCAGTGAAAACATGAAAACAAAATAAAGTGGGCTGCTGAAATGAGGCAGAGGAAATGAAGTCTTATTGTTTTCAACATTGTGTTTGTCAATTAACTGGCACAAAAGTAGTAAGAACTTTACTTAAAACAGGAAGAGAGGATTTCCCTAGTGGTGCAGTGGTTGAGAGTCCGCCTGCCGATGAGGGGGACACGGGTTCGTGCCCCGGTCCGGGAGGATCCCACATGCCGCGGAGCGGCTGGACCCGTGAGCCATGGCCGCTGAGCCTGCGTGTCTGGAGCCTGTGCTCCGCAACGGGAGAGGCCACAACAGCGAGAGGCCCGCGTACCGCAAAAAATAAAAATAAAAAAATAAAACAGGAAGAGGAAGAGAGTCTTGATGCTATGTTGTGGAAAACTTCCAATGTGACAGGGACAGAAGAGGCTTTAGAAGAAAGAGTATGCCCCAGGAGGTAGTTGAAAACTTTCCAGATGCCAGCCACAAGCACAGAGGAGATTCTGCTCACTGCACAGACAGGCAGCCAAAGCCACGTATTTGGGCAGGCCCCCGAAGGACCCATGGAAGACTGTTATGTCCGGGACTTTGGGTCCTTGCCTTGGAGCACTGAGCTGGCCCTGGGACTCCTAGAACACAGGAGCCATAATGATTTCTATCCACCAACATTTACAGCCACAGTATTTCAGGAGTTAACCTGTGGTCTCTTTCTATCCAAAGAACAGCTGATGTCCAAATCAACCTCTTTTTTTTTTTTTGGTGAATGGAAAGCAAAAAACAGCCTATTTAAGGTCTCTAGGAACTGCAAGGAGAGAGAAGGATGAGGTCTGTGAACAAGAAGGAAGCGACTGTGTGACACCGTTTGATTAAGCTGCTGGCACAGGGATACACGGCTGAGTCCCCAGGCTCCACTGGCTGGATCTTTAGATGCGAGTATGAGCCCTCAGGCCTCTCAGCAGAGAGCCAATCATTAGGCATCCCCGATGCCTCTGGTGCATCCCTGTTTTGAAAGTAAATCAAAAGCTCTGGGCCCTGCCCCAGTGTCTGTCAGTCCAATAAAGGGAAACATGACCAGAAATTGGGTCACACCTGAGAGCTACAGCTTGGCCCCTACCTGTGACCCTGTGCCTGGGGGACTGGGACAGTCCAGCTCCTGTGTGACCTGTGGGGACAGAAGTTGGGGACAGTAAGGAAGAACATACTTGTAATCATCACACACACACACACAGAAGACGGAGGCCCGCTTATGAGTAGGCAGGAGGCGTAGTCCACAGTAACAAGGGGAAAGTTCATAGTCCGGACCTGGAAAAGCTCGAACAGAGACACCCCGGCCGTGTTCACAATTCTCCTGGGAAACAGGTGTGCCCAGAATTGCCTGACCACCCAGTGGGACCTTGAACAGGAACATGGGCAGGAGTTAATCACAACAAAAGGAATGGTCTGTGTCCACTGCAGAGGAAGTAGCTTTTGACGTCTCTTAGATGGGACGGGACATGACCCAGATGAGGCAGGAGCAGCCTGGCTGGAGTAGAGAGGGCCGGAAATCTGAGATCATGGAGGTGGGAAGACCTGCCCCGCCAGGGAAAGGCAGGAAAGAGCAGAGAGCACGTAAGGGCCAGTCTGGGGGAGAACCTTCCAGAGAAACAGAAGTGAGGTGCCTGGGGATGGACAAGAGGATCTAGATGTATGTGATTTACCAATAACGTTCCCTCCTGGAGGCCTCAGACTCAGGCTTATGGCTAGGAGTCAGAGCTGGGGCAGCATCTTTCTGCTCACAGGGCAGCTGCAGAGGAAAGACAAAGAGTGATGGTGGGCACACATCTGCAAGGCCATGGAGTCAGGTCTGGGCCGGCCGAGACCACACACTGAGGGTCACACTGCAGGCACCTGGCACCCAGGGCTCCAAGGCTCCAGGTGCTAGGAGCCTGCAAGGGGCTCTGCTGAGTCCCGGGGTGCAGGGCCTCCCCTGCCTTTTTGTGCAGAGAGGAGGTGGCCGTGCAGTGTCGTGGAGTGACTGCTGGCGCAGAGGTACACAGATGTCTGGGAGTGGGTGGCAGCCACCAGCGTGAGAGGGAAGTTCTCGAGGTTTGATCTGGAGACGCTGTACCCGCTGGGGACGTCTCCTTTGTTGGTGGTGCCAGTGGCAGTTGAGTAATGGATCAGCCTCAGCCCGTGTCCCAGGTCTTGTCGGTACCAGTACGTATAGTTGTGGTCCAGATCCTGGGCACATTTCAGGGTCGTGCTCTGTCCTGTCCTCAGGACCCGGAATTTTGGGTCCTGAGTGACACCAGCATTCCCTGGACCTGTGGAGAAGGAGAAGCTGATGCTGCAGATACAGGGGACACGCTTGGTGCCGGGGCCCCGAAAGGGACCCTTCCCGGGACTCACCTGCCTGCAGGAGACAGAAGGTCACACAGCACAGGAGGCTGGTGCCCATGGCAGGGCAGGCGGGCAGGCAGAGGGGTCTTCTGTGTGTTGAGGAGAGGGCAGAGGGGCTCTCCAGGGAGTCATTCTGAGGTGTCACTGTCCCTGCCTGGCCCCAGAGCCAACCCGTCACAGGGGGCCACGCCCCTTCCCCCAGAGGCTGAAATGAAACATGAACCTCCAGTGAACAGCTCAGAACAGGAAGAACGCGTTCCTCTGAATGGATGCCTGTCTTACAAGTTTTGTTAACTTTTCTGTAAAACACCTTGTAACTTTATGTGTATTTTATCCCAGAGATAATTCTTCATTAATATGTATATTGGTTTCATTTATCTAGTTTTGAATTTCGGGGAAAATCCTTATGGCTTCCTGCTGCCCTTTATGACTCATGCATCCCAAATACTCTTCAAGTGTCTGTTTCTACTTTGTTTAATTCATCACAGTCCTGGTCCTGTCCTTCCACCTACAGTGATTCTTCTGGTATCTGGTTTCCCAACCTCAGGCTCATCAACATTTGAGGAGTCGTTTGGCTCTATTTCTCGTCAATTCACCGACAGGGGCAGCTGCAACTCCTTCCTGGTCACCTGAGCACGTGCTTCCTGTGTCAGGAGGGGACATCTAGCAGCAGCAGAGCCACATCACGCCTATGACCGACCTTCTTTTGTGGAGAGATGGTTGCCCAGCACCGCAGATGACATGTTAGCACAGAGGAATACAGACGTGGGAGGGACGGGGTGAGAGGTGGCAGACTCCAGGGTAAATGAAAGATGCTCTGTTTTTACCTGAGACATCCATTCCATGGGGAATACCTCCTGGTGTAGCATCTGTCATTAATTGAGTCACAAATATCATAGAGCCCCAAACTGTACCTTGTTGCACATAACCCCACACTGAGAAGGACCCCGTACTTGCTGCCATGTCCTGCTGCCGTGATATTCATTCTAAATAAGTTTAGAATCACGGGCCCTGCAAATTATATAGCTGGTCCTGAGTACATGATTTTGGGCCTGTGGGTACTGCCTGATGTGCTGGTTTCCCTTGAGCGTGACCACATGTCTGGGGTCTTGGTGACTCGGCATTCCTGGGGTCTGGGAGAGAAAGACACAGAAACTAAAGTCAGAAGCAAAGAAGGATCCTGATGTAACCACAACAAGAAGCCTTGATCTGGGGCCTGGCAAGCGGAGTGGTTCCACATCTGTGCTCAGACATCCCTAGTCCAGGAGACAGAAGGACACACAGCATGGGAGACCGGTGCACAGGCAAGGCCAGAACAGAAAGGGGGACCTTCCAGATCAAGGCCTGTGTCTTGGATACTGGGGGTAAAAGCCAAGGGAACCCTTCTCCTGACGTGAAATGATCTCTCACCGAAATTGCTACTGCCTGTTGTCTGCACAGCCCAGCACACAGTGTGTGAACATGAAGCCTTGCTCTGTGTGTGTCTCATGGGATCTCAAAATAATTTCCTGGGAGATGATGACTTCTTATCAAAATATCATTATAAAATGATTTCTGGGAATGGGTGCATGAGAAAAGAAATTTCTAAAAGTGAATAAATTTTATAAAAACAGCCTCTACCACCTGGCAAGACCTTTTGATGGTTATTTTATCAAACTTTCCATCCCCAGCGAGGATTGTCCCTGAAGTGGATATTGTGTATCACATGATTTCAAGCACTTTTTTTAACCATAACACTTTCCAGTAGCACCTGTCTTAAATATTTAGCTCTGTGCTAAAGGGGAATTGTTTCAATGGTTAGAGACCTTAAATTTTCACTAAAAAGATGCCTGAGCAAAACGAATCTATAGTAACAGAAATCATTTATTTGGTTTTCAGGGATGGACAGGGACATGGGAAAGGGGCATGAAGGAACTTTCTGGGAGATGGAAATGTTTCTATATCTTAATAGGGTAGATATTACACGGGTATATACGTATATATTGAGCAAAACCATTGACCTGTCAATTATAAAGTGTGTAATGATTATTGTATATACAGTTAATCCTTGAACAACACAGGTTTGAACTGCGTGGGTCCACTTTTTAATAAATACATACTACAGTACTGCAGGATCTGTAGTTAGTTGAATTTTCAGATGCAGAACCGCGGATACGGACATTCAAGTGTGAAGTTATATGTAAATTTTTGACTGTGGGCTTGGGGGTGGCTCAGAGCCCCTAGCCTCTGCTAAACTGCACGTTGTTCAAGGCTTAACTATCATTCATCTGTCAATAAATTTGATTTAAAAATGCCTGATGAGGGATGTGTATTACATGCTCTGGTTAATTTCACGTAATGAATCATCGGGCATAAATATTCACCTTTCTGTGACTGCTGAAGTCCTCAACTACAGGCAAAATATGTCCATCTCTAACTTTGCCCCTGGGAAACGGTGGAAGAGGCTGTCAGAGAGTAGCAAAGGGAGTCAAGAAATGCAGAGTTCTGTTATGTGCCAGGTACTTCACGCTTACTAAATTTTTATGCAACCTTGGAAGATGGTGCGATGGCTAATGTAATATGTCAACTTGGCTGGGCCACAAGTATTTAGTTAAACACTATTCGGGGTGTTCCTGTTAGGGTGTTTTTGGAAGAGATTAACATGTGAATAGGTAGACTTTAATATTAGACTAGATTAACATTTTAGCTAGTAAAGCAGATGACTTTCCATAATGTAGGTGGGCCACATCCCATCAGTTGAAGACATGAATAGAACAGAAAGCCTAATCTTCCCAGGTAAGAGAGAATTGTCCAGCTGATGGCCTCCACTGGAACATCGGCTCCTTCTGCCTAACAGCCTCTGAACTTAAACATCAGCTCTCCCTGGATCTCTAGTACCACCAGCCCAGCTGCAGATTTTAGACGTATCAGCCTTAAAAACAATGTGAGCCAACTCCCTTAAATTATGTATATATACATATATATATATATACATACACACACACACACACACACACACACACACATATTTGTTCTATGGGGGGACTGTTCTATAGGGCAGGGACCACAGGTGTTGAGGACAGACTTGAGTCTGCTTCCTTGCTCTGACAGTTATGAAATAGGAGATCTGGGCAAGACACTCCTCCTCAGATATACAAACAGGTAAAATAATATTTATTATGCATGCTCTTTGGGAGCATTCATACATATCAAAGAAATAATACCTGCGAAAGGCTGTCTGCTTTACCAGGGCCTGGGAGGGGTTGGCTGGCAGTCAACGCCCTCACGGCCACTTCCTGAGCTGGGGCAGGAATGTTTTTGTACCAGAGGCAGCTGTTCATGCAGGGCTGCGTCTTGGCTGCTGGCACAGAGATACAGGGCCGCCTCGGTCAGCTCCAAGGAGCTCAAGTCAGGCTCAGAGCTAGAGTCACTGAATTGTTGGCCTGAGAATCTATCTAGGATGTTTCCTTCTCCTCTCTCTTCCCCTCTGTAATACTCAGCTGGGAACTGATGGCCCTGGCCCAGGGCCTGTTGGTACCAGGACACAGAGAGGCGTCCAGAGACAGGGGAACATCTCAGTGTCTCTTGCTGTTGTCTTGATTTGATCACGTATTTGGGGGTCAAGGTGACTCCAGAATCCACCGGGCCTGTTGCGGGGAGACAGAAGGAAGCTGAGGGCAGAGCGCTGGGAAGCCCCCTGCTGCAGCTCTCATCGGCTTGTATCTCGGGATGGCGAAGGCATATCAGAAGCTTCCACACTGTGCCCAGGACTCACCTGCTCCCAGGAGACAAAGAGTCACACAGCAGAGGAGCCTGGAGTCCATGGCAGCGTCAGGAACCAAACAACTCCTAGCTCGGGGCGGGTGTCCGGGGGTGAGTGGTCTAAAGAGCTGAACCTCCTGTTTCCCTGGTAGGAGATTTTCCCATGATGTCACTGCCCTGATGTCTCTGCAGGCTGTCTTCTGGTCCACTGCACCCCTTGGCAGGACCCAGGCCAGCTACTCTATGCCATTCCCTGACCTGCACAGCCCCTCGGCAAAGGGTGGGCGTGAGATGAGTACCATCGCCACATCCCCGCGTGCCCACGACACACTTGTTCTCCTCTGCCTGCCCCTGCCTGATAACAATCACCCAGTCCTCCCCAGCCATCCCCACCCCTTCACCCTCCACTTCCTTTGCAGTCTCCCGGAGACGCCTGCTTGGCACATCCTGGGGCTCAAGATGCATCTCCACTTCCCTGAGCAGTGAGAAGGCTGTGCTCGCTCCTCCTGTCCTGGGACCACTCAGTGAACTCAACCAGGGCCCCTGATGCAGGCATGTAGCCAAGGTTCCCTTAAGCTGCCCTCTCCTGGGTGCCTGTCAACCCCATCAGCGCCATGAGTACCCTGGGCCCACAGTGCCTCCGAGTGGCCAACTGTCCACGGTATCATGGATTTACAGCTTCTGCCTAAATCAAGAATAGAAATTCCCCACAACCCCACCTGCAAACCACTACACACACACACACACACACACACACACACACACACACACACACCCCTGTTCTACTGCCTTCCCAGCCTGACTAAATTAGGGTTGATCTTCAAATCCACTCTTAGCCTGTGGAGGTGAAAGATTGTACGATCCATTTCCATTAAGAAGCAAATACTTGCTGCACCATTGCAATGACGGCAGTATGCTAAGACGGAATAATAGGGCGTAAAAATAAACACTGATGATTTCAAGTGAAACCAGGCTGGAAACATGTATTCCATAGCTCCTTCTGACTAATCGGATCCATAGTTTCGAGATTTTATATTTAAATTAAGTATTACCAAATTCTAGGTAATGCATTTTATAAAGAGGTTTTATGTATATCATCCCATTTATTTCTGAACTCATAAAATCCTGAAATAAACAACCATGTCAGCAGAAGACCTAACTGGACATTTCTCCAAAGAAGACATACAGATGGCCAAAAGGCACATGAAATATGCTCAACATCACTAATTATCAGAGAAATGCAAATCAGAACTGTAACGAGGTACCACCTCACATCAGTCAGAATGACCATCATTAAAAAGTCTACAAAGAATAACTGCTGGACAGGGTGTGGGGAGAAGGGGACCTCCTCCACTGTTGGTGGGGATGCAAACTGGTGCAGCCACTATGAGAATACTATGGAGGTTTCTTTAAAGATAGAGTTACCGTATAATCCTGCAATCCCATTCCTGGGCATAAATCCTGACAAAACTCTAATTTGAAAAGATACATGCACCCCCAATGTTCATAAGGCACTTTTTACACTAGCCAAGATATGGAAGCAACCTAAATGTCCATGGGCAGATGACTGGATAAAGATCTGGTATCTATACACAATGGAATATTACTCAGCCATAAAAAAGAATAAATAATGCCATTTTCAGCAACATGGCTGGACCTAGAGATTACCACAGTAATGAAGTAAGCCAGACAGAGAAAGACAAATACCATATGATACTGCTTATAGGTAGAATCTACAGAAAAAAAGATACAAATAAGCTCTTTTACAAAACAGAAATAGACCCACAGACATAGGAAAAAAACTCATGGTTACCAAAGGGGAAAGGTGGGGTGGGATGAATTAGGGGTTTGGGATTAACATGTACATACTACTATAAATAAAAGAGATAAACAACAAGGACCTACTGAAGGGCACAAGGAACAATAATCAGTATTTTGTAATGACCTGTAAGGGAAATGAATCTGAAAAAGTATATATACATATATATGTGTGTGTGTGTGTGTGTGTGTGTGTGAATCACTGAGCTGTACACCTGAAACTAACACAACAATGTAAATCAACTATACAGACAAATGCAAAGAAGTGATTGAAAACATCCCAACTCCAAATTCTGAAATTGTTATAGTTCAGAGAGATTAGGGAAATTGCAAGAGAGGGGCAGTTTGGATTCAAACCCACGTTTAACTATAAAACCTATACACATATATATATATATATATAGTTGTAGTTTACCTTACGACAGGGCCGAAAGTAAGCTCATCACACGAGATGAATTATGCTGAGGCACAGCAGTAGAGGGCTGCCACTCACTCAGGCAAATCAGCACCGTCTGTCCTGCTGTGGTAGCTTTTATTAAAGCATTATCTAGGTTTACATTTTAAGACTTGTTTTTTTAACATTTCAGAAATGCCAAAGCAGCAACCTATGTTTTTATTAATTATACAAGCAATAATTGGCTTTCGTGAGCACCTGCCGCGCTTCGTCCTTGAGCGCAAAAGCAGCGCAAAGTTCCCACCATTATTTTGATTATACTGAAGTAGCACAAGGACATTTCCTTGCGTTCCCACCACTCTGATTATACTGAGGACATCTCATGGATCAGTGCCCAAAGCACTCTATGCATATTCGCAGGCCCCCGGTTTGCTGGGGGGGCGCTCAAAGCAATCAGGACTGTTTGCAGTTCTGGCTTATTCGCCAGCCCCCAGTTTGCTGGGGGGGGGGGGCTCATGGGCCACGTCTCCTTTCCATGTCCTCAGTTATTCCACTACATATATATATATATATTTTTTTTTAAATTCTATGTTACCGTTCCATTAACACTTTACACTATACTCACTGGGAACTATATCAACAAATGTACTTTGATCTGAAGAGGGCTGAATATGGAATATTATGATCAGATTTAACACTGACATAAACACACCCAGAAAAGAAAATGTTAAAATGTTCACACAAATTGGAAGCCTGGGCTTGGGTCCAGTTGTTCATACACTAGGATAAATGCCTGAGTTGTGCTGGGAAAAAAGTATTCCACGCAGCTATATATAAGTGGGCATTACTTAATTCATTTCACAGGTGTCAAAGGGTATCAATTATATATTGGTAAAAATAAAGTTCATTCAGTTTTAGGTAAAAATAAAAGACACATTTTTCATTTTCACCAAGAATTTTATTGAACAATGTATTCATTCACCAAATGAACTTTTTGGCCAACCCCAGTATATACACACTTAGCTTTTCCTATGAAAGTAAAGGGAGCAAGGTAGTTTTTATAGATGAAATTGTGTCTCCCCGAAATTCATATGTTGAAGCCCTAAGCCCCACTGTGAATGTGTCTGGACTTAGGGCTTTGAGGGAGGTAGTTAAGGGTAAATAACATTATAAGGGTGGGACTCTAATAAAACATGACTGGTGCCCTTAGAAGAAGACGAGGTGACACAAGAGAGCTCTTTCTCTGTGAAGCACAGAGAGGCCACGTGAAGACACGGGGAGAAGGCAGCTGTCTACAAACCGGAAACAGAATTCTCACCAGAAACCAACCCTGGCACCTTGATCTTGGACTTCAGGCCTCCAGAACTGTGAGAAAATAAATGTCTGTTGTTTAAGCCACACAGTCTGTGGTATTTTAATATGGCAGCCTGAGCAAACTAATCAATAGTATAGAGCCGTGAATGTCAGGATAAAAAGCAAAGAGGAAGGCATGTCCGAGCCAGTGCTTGAAAGATGGGCAGCGCCTGGTCCCGCTTCAGGAGGAGAGGCTCCCTAGGCCATGCGCAGAGCAAGGGCAGAAGAAGAGGATTGAAAAGGCATCGGTGTTCCAGGGAATTTTACAGGGATATTTGGTCACAGAGTGTCACGCATCCTGATGCTCTGGAGCAAATAGAATCTGGGTGGTGAAGTGTTAAAAAGCGATTCCAGGGAAGCAGAATTGATGTGGGGAGCCCTTGCCTGTTTATAATCAGGGGAGGCCTGCCCTCATCTCTGGGCGGGAGGCACCCGTCTTCGCCCCGAGGAGACGGGACTGGGGTAAGAGGTCAAGAAGGGACAAGTCAGAATCATGTCCAGGCTTCTCATACCATCATCACATCAACTGTGTGGTGATGACCTCACCTGGGCCAGCCCCCAGGTGATGCTGGTTGTTATAAGGCCTGGCTTAGTATTTTCTGGTGATTGAAGACCTTGGGAGGGAGGAGGAAAGAGATCATGTTACAAATAACACAGTTTTTACTTATTTTGTAGCTCTAGCTCTGTTCTCAAGCATCTCAGCCATATTTTCTGTCCTAGACTTTTCCCAAATCTCCATTTCTTCTCCCTAAATCATATAAAGCAAACCCCTGATTCTATTAGAATCACACACTTATCAAGTAATTTTGCTCCCCCAATGAACTCTCTCTCCCTGAAAAAGAGCCCGCCGGCTATTAAGTTACAAACTCTCCTCTCCCTGGTAGCATCGAGTGTCAGGCCCTGAAGGTCATGTTGGAGGGAACCTGCTGATGTAGCCCCATCCTCTGAACATACCTTCTTGACCTCTGTGGTCCCTCCCCTGAGCAGCACAAGAGCCCGTGGCTGCTTTCCAGCGCCCTCAGTCTTTTCCTTTCCCACTGCAATCTCTGGGCTCTCATGCATCTGTCACCTCTGAGGTTGCCCCCACTGGGGCAGGGAGGTTTGCACAGAACGCGGGTGACTCAGCAGGGCTGTGTTAAGCTGCTGGCACACAGGTACAGGGAGCTCACGTTCAGCTCAGAGCGAGCATCACACAACTGTTGTGCTGAGAATCGACCCGGGAAGTTTCCTTTTGCTCTCTGCATATTTTCATAAAACTCAAAGAGGAACTAGGGGCCCTGACCCAGGGCCTGTTGGTACCAAGACGCAGTGCGGTGCCCAGACATAGGGGAACACCTCAGTATCACTTGGTGTCCTCTTCCTTTAATCAGGTGTCTTGGTGTTTGGGTGACTCCAGAATCCACTGCACCTGAGAGGGAAGGAACTGGGGCTGGAGAAAGAATGCAGGAGAGAGCCCGATGGACACCAATGGATTCAGGCACTGTCAGGCTTAGAACAGAGATGCCACACCTTTACCAAGGATGGACCTGCTGCCAGGAGACACAGAGCCACACAGCAGAGGAGGCTGGAGCCCATGGCAGGAAGGGGCAGAGCTGGGCAGGTGTCACCTTGCTCAGAGCTCTGGTTCTCTGAGAGCTGAAGTTCTGGGCATCCTTTCTCTGCTTGGAGGTTAGGCAGTAACGTCACTGCTCTGACGTCATTGCCTCTGCTGGTTCCCATGAGCCTGGCCTCCCTTTCCAGGTCAGCTGATTCAGGAACCCTGCTTTGTCCTGCAAAGCCTCTTATGTGACATGTGGGGCTGGACTGAGCTGGCCTCAGCGAGGCTGGGCGTAGGCCACGTGCCCATCCCCACAGCTCCTTTGCTTTTCCTTTGAGGCAGGTGTTTCTGTACCTGTACCTGCCCCCTCCCAGCTCCACACCCTTCACTTTCCCTTGTAACCTCAGAGACTCCCTCATCACTGCATAGGTGAAGTTCATGGCTCCCATCTGGGACAGGACACCTGCAAATTAGTGTCTATGCTATTAAGCCTTCCAGAGGATAAAGCCACCAAACAAAGCTGTTTCTTAACCCTCCTGGTCCCAGGCACCTAGCTCTGTCAGCTTGCTCTGCCCCAGAAACTTTTGGAGTTTGGCAATTCCACAGCGCCCCCACGCGGTCTATGGGTGGTAACCAAGACATTGTCTTTGCCGTGATGTAATAATTATGGGATGTGTTTAAATTAGAAACTATTTCACTGTTTGCCTATTGCACTTTTTGTTTTTTGTGGGGCTTTTTGCTTTGTTTTTCCTAAAAGGACACACACACACACACACAGGCCCTAGCTGATTTGTGATTTTGTATTTTAAGAGAAAAAAGAAATGTGGCCATGGCGGAAATGTTTTGACTTTGAGAAGCTTTTGATGAGGGAAATGGTACAAACCTGGTCTAGGTTAGGTGAGATGCTAAAGTTGTTTTTCCTTAGATAACCTAGGACAGCTCGCTCAAAGCAGACCACTTAGGTCTCTTTGCAAGGTCCCCACTAATCAGCTTACCCCAGAATGAAGAAAATAATACTCCCTGTTTCTGACTGCTGGAGAATTTATCTTCTATGTCTCTCTTTTAGAAATCCTCTTTTTGCCTCTGTTCATTGATAATAATATAATGCCCATTTGCCCATATATGAATAAATATGTGTGTAGATAAATTATATTTCTCTAGGTTTTTCTTTGATGCCCGTGTGGGAAATAAAATATTCTAACCCTCTGCAATTAGTATGCTAGAAAGGAAAGGCCAGTCTGGATTAATGTAGGATTACAAAATAAACAGAAGGATTTGGGAAAACAGAATCTGAGAAGGACTTGATTCCAGAGCCAGTATCTCCCATTTGCTACTTCTGACTTTTAATTTACTTCCAATCCAAGTTTCTTTACATATTTACATTTGACTTACCTGTTATTCAGTTTTACATAGTGCATTATATACAGTGAATATAGATATTCTAATGGAATCTATTTCTTTACTTCAAAGTCCAAAGGCAACAAGTCCATCAAATACCACTGAGAAGAGATCACTGATCCAGCTGCATGTGACACTGATGGGCGATGCATCCATGTCATCAATGACTAGTTGCTGTGCCAACGAGCCAAGAGTCACCAGTACCTCTTATAAGATCCACCCAGTGGAGGAAAATTCCACCCTGAGTGATGCCCCATGGATATAAACTAGATTAAATTATCTCAAGCCCAGATGGGAATGTCCTATAACTAAATATTTTTTCTGAATTTTGTGCATACATAACATCAAAGCCTTTCACAATAGCAGCTGTTGTGTCTTATGGAGTTTCTAATGGTAGAGAAGGAGAAGTCTCTACACAAAATCATAGAAGCATAAACAATCGCTATAAACCACGCTAAGCAAAGTGTGTTTCTCAGTTTTAAGGAAAACACTTGGCACGGTTTGGCTTCAGTTAGATAAAATTGCCGGGTTGCCAATCAGTTCTCAACTACTGATATTTGAAAAAAACCAGAACATCTAAGATTGCTTAAGAGATGCCTGAGACCCCATGATAAACAGCCATTACATTTCAGACAAGAGGAGCCCAGCCGATATCATAACAACGCGTGAAATATGAGGGCACTGACTGCTGGATCCTGCTAAAATTGTGAACTAGCGCCATCTCCTGGCTCCTTCTCCAGGGAAACCTGATGAGGCAGGAAGCAAATATGAACACTAGAGACTCACCAAAACCAAGAGAATATTCTGGAAAGATTGAGTCTATTTGGGGCTGGAATATGAGTAAGATGAGAGGTGAGCCCAGGAGAGCAGTGAGACAGCAAGATGGTAAAAATAATTGAAGCCCTGCTCTTACCCGACCTCTTCTTTGCTCTGAGACAATCTTACCTGCGTTTTTACTGCAGGAATCAATAGCAGGATAAGTGATACCATTAAAGGACTGAAAACAAAAAAGATAACCAACTGGACAGTATATATCCCCAGAAAGTGAATTACTGAGCCCGATGAACCAAGAATTTATAACAAGCATGACAAATATACTACGTGAAGATCTGCGATATAAACAAGAATATAGAAGATGTCTACCACATAAGAAAATTTAAGGTCAACTTATCGAAGATCTTACCAGCAGCCCACCTAGTATATTTTACATCAGCATTTCAAAGTGCTGTATTATGGGGAATAATGTTCATGTTCTCGAATTCCCTAAAAGAAGCCAATGTTTCATGTAAACACGAAGTTTTCCTTCCAGTAGGAACTAATATATATTACCCTTTTCTTAAAATAATGACTCCTATCATCAGGGGATTTTTTCCCCCGTTTTTATAAAAACAGGGTTTCAGCTAATACATTTATAACCCAGATAAGATCTGTGAAGCTCTCTCTTCTTTGAAAACTAGGTGAAATTTCCCAGAGGTTATAAATTCCAAAAGCTATGGAAATTCAAAGCCCTTCCAGAGATCTCTGACCATGCCCATGGACACTTGTATTCTCCTGGTCTTCTCTAACCCTGTCTCATTACCTGTCCATAAAGCTAAGACCTTTCTGATTTCCTCAACAAAATTATGTACGTCAAGATTCCGTGAGTTTAGTAGAGTCTAATGAAGATTTGGGTGGTTCTGTAAAGAAATCGTATGATGCTGAACACAGGTTTTCACCATTTGCCTCTCATCCTTACCCATTGCACTCCCTTCCAAGACTTCCCAGAATCTCAAATTATTCTACCTGTATTATATTGAACAGTGTCCTTGGAGTTTACCCTCCACACTTAGCACTTCTATTAAAATATTCTCATCAACAATACTTTCCTCCCTAAGAAATAGGGTATAATCTCTTTAAGACACTAAAATTTAACTTTTCTGCTTTCAAACTTATGGTTAACCAATTCTTTTTTTGAATGGAACTCATCTCTATTCGAAGACTGTCTGTTTCTAAATTTTAATTTAAGCTGTTCTTTCGTTTTATTATTGTGATAAAATATATATAAAACTTACCATCTTAAGTCTATAGTTTAGTGGCATTCACATTGTGCTACCATCACCACTTTCCATCTCCAGAACATTTTCCTCTTCCCAAAATGAAACTCTGTATCTGTTAAATACTAACTCCTCATTCCCTCCCTCACCCCAGACCCTGGAAACCTCTATTCTGTTTTCTGTCTGTATGAATTTGACTACTCCAGGTACCTCATATAAATGGATACAATTTGGCCTTTTATGTCCAGTTTATTCCACGTAGCATAATGTTTTCAAGGTTGATTCATGTTGTAACACGAATCAGAAAGTCGTTGCTTTCTAAGGCTGAATAGTATTCCATTGTATGTATATATCACATTTGCTTTATCCATTTATCTCTTGGTTGGACAGGTTGTTTTCACCTTTTGGCTATTGCAAACAATGCTTCTATGAACACAGGTGTGCTAATATTTGTTTGAATTCCTGCTTTAACTCCTTTGGGTATATAGCCAGGAGTGGAATTTCTGGATCATATGGTAATTCTATGTTCAGTCTTTTGAGGAATTGCCACACTGTTTTCCACAGTGTTTGCACTATTTTATATTCCCATAACAACGCAATAGGGTTCCAGTATCTCCACGACCTCACCAACGTGTGTTTTCTGTTATTTTCTTTACTCTCACTCTCTGTTTGCCTGGGGCGGGGGTGGTGGCGGAAGGGATTCTGTTCTTCCCCTGTTTAGTGCAGGTGCCTCTTGAAGGAGAACCACCTTGTTCCTTCTCAGAACTGAGTGCCTGTGACTCTGCAGCCCTGTGGCATCCCAGCTGACACAGAAGTGAGGAGACTTCCGGCTGGTGGTGGCTAACCCCATTGTCGGGGGGAACATCTATCTTTTTGAGACCAGTAACCTTCAAATACTCCAGGGACCGTAAGGTTTGCTCTTTCTGACTAACGGATCAGCCTAAGTCCCAGTCCCGAGTCTTGTCAATACCAGCACAAGGCAAAATGGTGCATTGTCTAAGACTGTTCAAAGATCAGTTTCTTTTCCATCTCCATAAGGATCTTGGTGTCTGTTTGACCTGAGCATCCATGGGTTTTGATAGAAAAGGATATGTAAGCTACGATAGAGACAAGGAAGCAGATGAAGGAAATAACAAGGATCTGGAATTGGGAAACCCATATCAGGAGTTTCCCTCCTGTTTTCTGGACTTACCTGCTCCCAAGACACAAGAGGCCACAAATCAGAGAAGCCTGGCACCCAGGGCAGGTCAGGGAGGGAGGGGCGACCCACTGCCCAGTGGTGTTCATAGGTGAGAACTGGCTCTCTGAGCCTCTTCACGATCTGATAGCCAGGTCTTCCTGGGACATCAGAACTCTTACAGGTCCTCCAAGCCCAGAATCCCCTCTTATGTGGCTCAAAATTAGTCATTGTCTCTTTCTCTTTTCTAAAATAGGGCCGGCCATGCTCCGTGAAACTGGGTTTGGGGACTTCGCTCATGCCCTAGCTTCTCTGATCTTCCTTTGAGGCTATTACTCCTCTGTATACACTTGCCCCTGGGTACCCAGTATGCTCCTTCAAACTCCCTCCCTGTCTACTTTTCTTCCCAGTTTTGAAGCATTTCCCACTGTCTACAGAGAGCTCTGCTCGTATTCTTGCAGTGGCTCAAGATTGGCAACCGATCTGCCCGACAAAAGTACAAAGCTTTCTGAACTCCTCATTTCGTGCAGCTCTTTCTGCCCCTCCCCACAGCATCTTGCGGTTCAGTGGAACCACAGTGCCTCCTCTTAATAAACTGGAAGTGTTTACATCGTCAGCTGGGAGGAGAAAGTTTCCGGTAATTTCCTGGATGTCTCACCAGCATCCTCTCCGGAGCCCTCCCGGTTTCCCGTGCGGTATTTCCCAGCTGAATGCAGCACGAATCACGACTCTTCCGAATCACCATATTGACGTCCCTTCCCCCGCTTCTACTTCTTTTCCAACACAAACTGAAGCAACTGAAACTCACCTTCTTAGCAAAGATCAGGAATGGGGCCCTCTGCGCTCCGGGAAAACTGGCAGAACAGGCCTTCAGATAGATATTTTCAGGAGAAATTTTCAAGAACCTGGATTCTTGCATCTTCCCATACTTAGAAAAGCACTAAAACGATGAACTAAGGTGTCTGTTCCTTGTGACCAGCAGCAGCCTTCTACCGAGATGTGAGCTTGGTTGCAGGTACCCTTTGCCAAAATCACAGATACGCTCACATCCCCCCGCCAATGCCTTTCAGAGCAGTTTCTCAGAGCTCTCTCAGAGTCTGTCTCCCCGGCTATATCCCTTGGTAAGACATTGAAGAAACCTGACTCACGGCTTTTCTGCAACCATGGCAAGCCACATGCAAGTTCCTGCACATTTTACAGACAGGAAAAGGAAGATGGGAGGTCTGCAGTAAAAAAGGGTCCAAGGCTTTTCACTGACTGAGTTGTTGCCAGGAAAGAAGAGGAATCTTTTTCTTTCTCTTGGGCTCTGCTACCATCACAGGGCTGGAGAGCTCCACCTCCTGGTCTCCCAACTCTATTTAATTGGGGCTTCTGTTTATTAATTTTTTACATTACACAGGAAGGTCACATATTCACAAATATACAAAATGTGCTAGCTCTGAGCCCTAAGTACCCACATTACCAGAAAGTCCAGCCTTACCCAACGGCTTGATTCCATATGAATTCCTAAGGAGCCCCAGGGTTGTTTATTGTTTGTGAATCACCTTAAACTGAACCCAGCAGGGGTTGACCCTTCAGGCCACTGTCTTTCAGGTTGCCTCAGGGGCTTGTGTTTCTTCCCAGCTGCCTGGAAAACCGGCCCTGTCTGCTGCTTCCAGGGGTCAGAATGTGGGGGGAAAAGGGGGGCACGTGTTCAGCCACTAGTGGTCCCTCAGGGAGGAAGGGTAGGCGCCCCTTCACTCTGGGCCACCCTGTTAGGGAGATCCACCAGCAAAACCCCATGAGCCACCATGACCACCGCTCTTAGCAGACATTTCTCCCATTAGCCACAGCTGTTTGCCCAAGCCTGAAGCCTCTTCCTGTTCAGGACTCTTGAGATGAAGCCCACGTTTGGGACACAGGTGGGGTAAGTATAGGTCTCACCTTGTTGTTCAAGGGTAATTATTAACAGCACCACTTTCACTCCCCTAACAATATGAGACTATACAGCTCCTCCTCATTTTGCATGTTCTCTCTATGGTGTTTCTGTCTTAGTAGCCCCAGCACATCTTTTCTAGAGGAACTGGTGATTTCATAACATGAAGGAGATTTCTTTAGGGTAGGCTGACCCCTCATCATACATGACCCTGTGATTGATTCTTCCTCTGAGACGCATGGGGTCCCTGCGATGCACTAGCCATACTTCCATATCTTGGGGTGAGGAAACTTTTGTTGAAAGGAAAGAGGGAAGGAAGGAAGGAAAGGGGAAGGGGGGAGGGAAGGAGGGAGGGAGGGAGGGAAGGAGGGAGGGAGGGAAGGAAGGGGGAGGGGGAGAGAGAGAAAGAAAGAAAGAAAGAAAGGAAGGAAGGAAAGGAGGGAGGGAGGGAGGGAAGAAAGGAAAAGAAAGAAAGAAAGAAAGGAAGGGAGACAGAGAGACAGGGAGGGAGGGAGGAAGAAAGAAAGAAAAAGAAAGAAAAGTGTGTAACCAATACAAAATACTTAATTCACTAGCACAACAGTACCAATTTATTTCTCTGAATACTTGAGGTCCACCTGCCTTATTAATGGGACGTCCAGTATCTCCCTTGTGAAGCATTCTCTGCATCATCCCTCCAGCCAGTTGCTCAGGAACCCTCAGGCCTTAGCCTCTGAGAAGTCAGTCCTATCTTCGCCCATCACGCCCAGAGTGAGCAGTTCACGCCAGTTGTGGGCACGGGAAGTTCTGCGGGCGTTTGCTCTTGCCCAGTGTGTCCTCTGTGGTGACCTTCTTGTTGGCCTGGATCCCTGCTGGCCCAAGAGCATGAGATCACATTCACAGGGGCAACCACTGTTCCCCAAAGAACCTCTCATTCACAGGGGCAACCACTGTTCCCCAAAGAACCTCTCTGTCCTGGTTGGCAGGGTCCTGAGGTGCTTTGCCTCAGCTGCCTACTGTCCCAGAACACCCCTCTCCTACCGGTACTAGGCTCTGGCGTTGAGATCCTTCACCTTCTGGAAAGTTCCCAGTTGGGGCTCCTGGGTATCCCCATGCAAACCCCTCCCCTCCTCTCCAGTAAGCCAATCTCCACTCAGAGATGGAAGGAAGGCATGTTTTGCTAAATAGGAAATAACACAGAGACCAAAAGAGAATACACAGGTTTCTCTGTAGGCTCCCCAGGTCACTCACTGGCTACACCTGTCCCATCGTTGGGGTCCCCGGCCACATTCTGTGGTGTCTGGGAACCTTTCCCAAATACCACAGCCCCAGATATCCTGTGCAATATTTCCTTTTCTGCAAATTAAAGTTAATTTTGACCTCTGCTACTGGGGAGCAGCTGCAGTCCCACCACACATCCCCCACCCGCCTTGGGCAGGGCAGGGAGGCTGAGAGCCTGGGGAGAGCAGCGAAGCTGTAGGGTTGGTGGAAGGGCAGGAAGTGTCTCTGCAAGGCCGTGGCTGAGCTGCTGGCACAGAGGCACAGGGCCGAGTCCCCCAGCTGTGCAGGCCGGGTCTTCAGAGTGAGGCACACGCCATCAGGCATCTCAGCTGAGAAGTGATCCTTCAAAAAGTCCGCCTTCTCTGAAGACACTTTGTTATAGATGGACATCAGAAACCCCATGCCCTTTCCTGGGATCTGTTGGTACCAGAAGAGGTACAAACAACGGGGCACAGGACCACATCCCAGAGTCACATTCCGTCCCATCCCTGTGACATAGTGGCAAGGGCTTTGGCTGACACCAGATTCTATGCGTCCTGTGGGAGGACAGAGTCCACAAAGAGAATGAGGCAAAAGTCTGGAACTGGCCTTAGGTCAAGGGAATGGGATGGGAGTTTTCCACATACCCCCAGGAGACAAACGATCACCCAGCAGAACCTGTGGTCCACGGCAGGGGCGGGGCAGGGCTGAGGTCTCCCCAGTGGGGCATCAGGTTTTAGCAGCCCAAGCGAGGAGACTCTGTGACGATGTCCTAGTCTTGGGCAGCACCCACAGACTCAGGAGTGCCCACACAAGTGCCTCGTGCCAACGTGGACACATGATGCTCCAAGGCTCAGCCCCCGTGTGCCCTGGAGCGTTCAGGCTCCCACGCCCCGAGTGAAAAACTGCAGCTGCAGAGGGGCCCTGGGAGAATACAAGCTTCAGGACAGTGAGGCCAGGTATGAAGACCCAGACAGACAGGCGGGACCCACTCCCCTCTCTAATGGCCAATTCAGAGCCGCAGTCCAGAGGCGTGGACTCTGTGAGTCATAATCCTGAGCCTGATGATTAAAATGTTGGGAGTGAAGAGATCAAATGAAAACAAAAAATAACCCTACAAGTGTCAGTGTGGAGAGGAAATCTAGTGAGAAGTTGAGACCTGAAACCTAAAATGACATTTCAGAGCAAGGGAAGGAGAGTGGACGAGAAAGCAAGCACCCAGCCCAGTGCGCTGGCTCTGAACTGAGGGGCGCAGGGCCCGCTGACTGCCTGAGGGGTGGAGAGCAAGCGTCTGTGCAGATTTGGAGCTTTGATCAGGCTGGGGCTCGGGGTCTAGCCTTGGGTGGGAAAAAGAGAAATCTGAGAACAGACGAGCCAGATTATAGAATATGGATTTGGTGAAGACAGAGAGACACATCTTTCTCACACCCGTTTCCCAAAGGCTGGGTCTCTTACTGTCCTTTGCGGGGTCTCCAGTCCTGGGACCCTTGCCTGGAAGTCCTTCTCTGATTCCCCAAAGCTCCGTGCTGCTCAGCCCTGGGAGGCCACAGCCTCGGCAACAGGGAATCCTCGGTTCCTGAAAAGAAGCAGCTCAGAAGTCAGGTACCTGCCGAGCTCCAAGCAACGCACTTCCTCACAGGGCGGCATCCTTCCTATCCTCTGGGCCCGTGTAGGGTGTGAGTCCTGGCGTGCAGGCATTCGTTTAGAGGATCCCTATGAAACCGTAAACCAAACCATCCACTTTACAGCAGGCTTGTTTATTTCGCGACAAAGAAAGCATTAAAATAGTAGATGGGGATGTGTTTATCTCTTAACCAGTTGACAGGGCAGAGTCACATTCGGGTGAAAAAAAAACCCCCACTCTAAAGACGTAGAATAGAGAGTCGCCACAGGGGTCGACTTGGGTATTACGGTTTGAGGCTCTGTTGGGGGTCTCCCTGTCCCTGGAGCATCCTCTGCAGGAGAGAGGAGGGAGCCTTGGTGCACATGCAGACAGCTGACCCTCCAGGACGCAGGGCTTTGTCAGCCCTTGGCTGCTGGGTTGTGCAGCCCAGAGAGCCATTACAAGGAGCAGAGCCGGAAGATACAGGGTTCAGCCCCGGGTACAAAGTCCTGCTCTGAAATGTCAGGAGCCCATCACTCCTCACTGCCTGCTGTAAGCAACAATCCAAGCGCGTCGGACTCTATGGCTGATAATACAGGAGGCGAAGACCTGAAGAGCTAGGGTTACAGAGACAGAAGGAAAAAGGAGCAAGCCTGAAAGTGTTAAGGCTGGAGTGGAAGAGAAGCCAGCGAGGGGCTGAGCCCCTGAACGTGCAGCCGGCGGAGTGAACTAGAGAATAGGAATCCCAACGGGATGGGGGATCCGTGGTCCTCAGGGGCAGGAACGGCTGGAGACCCTGGTGAGGGAATGAGGTGCTTTGAAAAAGGTCTGAGCATAGTTGGAGCCGGGATCTGGGCTGAGATCCAGGGTCTAACGTGGATGGAAGGGGAAGTCAGAGAAAGACACCTTTTAGAAGGAGGATTAGTAGTACTGCTGCGGCCAGAAGGTCAAGTGTCTCACGAAAGACTTCCCAGGGGCGCCAGCCAATTGGAAAATGCTTGGGACAACTTAAACTTGAACGTCTGTCCTCTATTCACCCAGAGGCACCATCTTGGTCAGAACGAGCCGGCATAGACTGCTGGCGTCTGTGGGGATCTGAGCCCTGCCGTGCCCCATGAACCTGCGGGCAGTATTGTGGTCTGGGATTTCTGTCTAGGGTCTAATGGGAAGTGGCAAACAGTGCCTTGGCTGGCCCTCTAGCTTCCTGGCTGGCCCCTGGAGGTTTGTGCACAGGAAGGAGTTGGCTCTGCAGGGCTGTGTCTTTGCTGCTGGCGCAGAGATACAGGGCGGAGTCTTCCAGTTTCAGGGTGTCCACGTGCAGGTAGATGTGGGAGCTGTCTGGGCATTCAGGCCAGAAGCGGCTTGGAACAGTCTCATTGCTAGCAAGTTCCTTGTAGTTGTAGATGAACATGAGCTCCGGCGGCTTGTGAGCTCTCTGTTTATACCAGTACATAGAATTGTGTCCCAGATGTTGTTCACATCTCAAAGATTTCTTATTTCTAGTTTCCATGATTAGGTATTTTGGTATCTGAGTTATTTTCGTGTCCGCGGAGGCTGCTGGGAGAAAGGGACAAAATTCAGACAAAGCCCAGAAGGGGAGGTGTTGATGCAGCCGCAGGGAAATTGTTGGGGGTCTGGGGGCAGCCCATGTGAACTCAAGACTCACCTGCTCCCACAAGACAGAGCACCACACAGCAGAACAGCCCGCAGCCCATGGCGGTGTCAGGGTCGAAGTGGCATCATCTAACTAGGATGCCCCGGGGGTGGGGGGTGGCCTCTGGTCTCCTTGGCCTTGGTTGGTGCTTTTGCCTGTGACGTCAGTGTCCTTGTCAGTTTCCCCAGCCCCAAGCGATGTTTCTTCCTTCCCCTTTTATGCCTTACATAGATTTTTATAGAAGGTGGATTTGAATGGACTGGGCTGAGATAGTCCTCTGACAGTTGCTCTTTTGCTATTAGCTGCCCTCCTCATTATATAGATTCTCCCTCTGTCCCCTCTCCCTTCCAAGAGCCCCTCTCAGCAACAGACCATACCCCCTTGAAGAGATCTCCTTCCTCCCCTGCTCAGTCCGAGGCAGGACAACACTTAAAACGTCCTTTCCCTCAGTGTCTAAGCTTGCTGGAGCCCCTCTGCCCAGCTGCACGAAGGGAGGAAGATTGGAAGGCTGTGGTCCTTTTCTGTACCAGTGCCCATCATTAAAAAGGCACGACTGTGGGGCTTCCCTGGTGGCGCAGTGGTTGAGAGTCCGCCTGCCGATGCAGGGGACACGGGTTCGTGCCCCGGTCCGGGAAGATCCCACATGCCGCGGAGCGGTCGGGCCCGTGAGCCATGGCCGCTGAGCCTGCGCGTCCGGAGCCTGTGCTCCGCAACGGGAGAGGCCACAACAGTGAGAGGCCCGCTTACCGCAAAAAAAAAAAAAAGGCACGACTGTGATGCCAGCCAGGAACCAGACATTGGGAAGAGTGCTGAGAGGGGGCCATAACAAGGAATAAGCCACTCTCTGGCCCTGTATTGAGGGTGCAGGGCTTGGCTGGGCTTAAAGCAAACAAGTTGCCCCAAGTAAAAGAGCGCAAGACGTCCGGTGCAAGACAAACGGAAATCGATTTGAAAATGACTTCAGTTTAGTATCTTTGAGAAGTCTGCAAACGATGCACGCAACATGAAGCCTCAATGCCCTGCTCCCCTCCTCACGCCCTCCCTCTACTCACTCCCAGCCCCTCCCCCACCCCAGTCTCGGCGGTCTCAGTGGAGCCACAGCTCCGTCTTGTGGCCAAAGCTGCGCATTTCCCAGATCACAGGCCTCTTACCAGCCCGCGTCGGCAGCCCAGATCCTTCACTCACTCCACAGACCCGGAGCAGCTGTGATGGGTACGAAACTCCAGGAAATCATGAAGAAGAAAGAAGCACCTGAAACAACCAAAACAGTCGGCAACAATACCATTCATCCACTTATCTAGGACATTCAATTTTTACTCAATGGAGATTGGTTATGTCTGGATTCTTAGGAATGAACAAAATGCAGCCCTGCAGATACTACCCCAGCCCCTGTGGAGCTTATAGACCATCTTGATTTGTTCAACAAGTACTCACTGAGCAACAGCTAGGAACAAGCACAAAACTTCAACACGTTCACCCCCAGAATTCTACTGTCGTGGGTAATTCAGTATAGTCACAGACAACCACTAGGGAATCAAATGTAGCTTATATGAAGTTTGAGAAGTGTGTCCAGTATTTCAGTATTTCAATCACTTCATGAATGTGATAGCATATTTCCTCAGCTATTACAACATGGGGACTGAATGCAAATGATCTCCAAAGCCCCGTGCATTTCCAAAATGTTAGAAACCAAACCAGGCCCATCCGATCCACAGACAGTTTTCCAATCTGGGACTAGCTTGCGTGATCCACCATGAGTCTTTCCTACTTCACACTATAAATTGCTTATGCCTTTTGTCCACTTACTTATTGGAATATCATCCATTTTCTTAAAACATACTGTTATACCAGTATTGAGTTTTCATTCTAGAAAATTTGAAGATATGAATAAACACAAGAATGAAATGATCTATAGTTGCTAAATATAACATTTGTTTATTGTTATATTAGATATTTATTACCAAGTTGGAGTAACAAGAATCTATATAAATCTATGTTGGGACTAGGGAGGGTATTTATCCATGTGTAAAGTCAAGAGTTGATAAGTGAAATGTTTTTTAACCCAGGGATGTGCTGGGTCAGGAAGAAAATACTCATATTTTTCTAGTGTAATAAATTTTATCAGATGTTTCACTGTGGCCCATGAAACAAAAAAATGTAACGGTATATGGGTTAGAATTTAAGCAAAGTGGGTTGGATATTCTCCTCCTGAACAGGTTACATATATGATGGACCTTAAATCCACTGCAGTTGGAGATATTCCATTCTTAGATAAGAACCAAAAATTCACCCTAGTTAAAAGGCCAACATTGTTACTATTAACATTATTATGATGGCCATTCCCTGTAGTAAGAAGACACTGATTGGCCCTTCTACAAAAAAACAGAAAAATATGAATAAATAAAATTTTATTGCATTGTTAGGCTGTCAATACATATGCAAAATTTCACAGATGACAAAAAGCAATGGAATTTAAACTAAAACCCCGAACAATGAGTAAAAGTGAAAAGCTCGATTGCCCTGAGAACATTAGCTAACGTAAGCATTTCCCAAAGCAAGGAGTGGGGTGAAAGGTGAGTTTAAATTATCTGAATTAGGGATGTGACCAAAGAAAGAAAATGATCTAAGGACAGTCTGCATTGCAAGAACAAATAGTGAAGAAGTGGAATGGTAAACATGTAGGTAAATTCAAACACTGCCCATTATCAAATAGTAATAGTATATGCTCCTCGAAGATATATAGAAAAGACAACTGATTCCAAGACAGCTGGGATTTGGGTTATGGGAGCCCCAAGAATACATGAAGGGAAATTACCTTTTTTCTTGGCCAGTTGTGTCTACACAGGGCGGGACTCTAGAAGGTTCTGGAAGGCTATAGAACTGAGCAGAGATTTCAGAGGACACTCAGCTGGAAGACATTGGCATACAGACCCAGTTAGAGTGAGAGACATTGGTGCATATGCTGTGATTCCCACGGAGACCCTGGAAAGACCAAGCACGGTAACAATGAACCCACATGCTAAGGCTCCCATAATTCAAAAAGAGTCATGTACCAAAATGTTCATTGCAACTCTATTTACAATAGCCAGGACATGGAAGCAACCTAAGTGTCCATCAACAGATGAATGGATAAAGAAGATGTGGCACATATATACAATGGAATATTATTCAGCCATAAAAGGAAACAAAACTGAGTTATTTGTAGTGAGGTGGATATACCTAGAGTCTGTCATACAGAGTGAAGTAAGTCAGAAAGAGAAAAACAAATACTGTATGCTAACACATATATATAGAATCTAAGAAAAAAAAAAAGGTCATGAAGAACCTAGGGGCAAGATGGGAATAAAGACACAGAGCTACTAGAGAATGGACCTCAGGATATGGGGAGGGGGAAGGGTAAGCGAGAGTGGCATGGACATATATACACTTTCAAACGTAAAATAGATAGCTAGTGGGAAGCAGCCGCATAGCACAGGGCGATCAGCTCGGTGCTTTGTGACCACCTAGAGGGGTGGGATAGGGAGGGAGGGAGGGAGGGAGACGGATAAGAGGGAAGAGATATGGGAACATAGGTATATGTATAACTGATTCACTTTGTTATAAAGCAATTATACTCCAATAAAGATGTTTAAAAAAAAATAAAAGTACCTCCTGTTAATAAGGGAAAAAAAAAAACCCTGCAGATCAACACAAAGCCAATAGTCTGTGTTTAACCCCTAACATTTCAGCACGGACTCACAGCCTCCGCAAACCACATTCTCCTGTGTTGTGAACAAACCCGGACTCTCTCTCAACCCTCTCCTATCCAGGGAGTTCTCTCGACCCTCCCTCTTCTCCCTGAATCTCAGGAGTCACAGTGCCCCCTTGTGGCCAAATGGAAAACTCAGTTCTTCTGTCCTGGACCAAGACAGAAAGGCAGTAAGAGGTCTTAGGGGGGCCTACAGTCAGAGGGTTGGGATTAGCCCATGGCTCTCCCGTCTTGGACTGATTTCTCAATCTGGATGAGGCTTATTGTTAGAAAAACAGGAGCTCCAGTGACTTCTCAGCATTCTGTGTATAGCAGTATATAGAATTTCGTCCCGGATGTCGTTCACACTTTAGGGTCCCGTTGCTCCCCAACACTGTCACCAGGTGTTTTGGGGTCTGGGTAATTCCAGTGTCCAAAGGGCCTCTGGGAGCAAGAAACCACATTCAGAGAGTCTCATGAGGCAGCTCCATGAAAAAAACTTGAAGTTCAAGGACAAAGCTGTCCCACCTGTTCCCAGGACTCACCTGCTCCAAGGAGACAAAGGACCACACAGCAGAGGGGCCTGGAGCCCTCCTCAGCTCAGACAGGATGGGACCCGGTGTCTCCCTGCCAGGTCCCAGTCCTCTGAGTGTGTTTCCCTGGTCCTGAAGGGGATTTGCTTGGGGAGTCACGGCCCCGTTAGTTTCTGCAGCTCACGTTCCCTCTTTCCCTCTCATGCCCTGTGCCAGCACCTGCAGAGGTGAGTCGGGGCTGTCTTGTCAGGACTGGGTGTACAGAGGCAGGGGCAGAGGAAGAGACCTGCCACCAAGCCCCAGCTTCCCAAGGAGTTTTCTCAGCTGCTTTGTTTGCAATTAGCTCCCCACGTCCAACAAATAACTGGGTTTTTCCTCCCTTTTTCTACTGTCTAGCGCCGCCTCCTCCCTCATACACACATCCCTTCCCCACCACTTTGGGCAGATATCCTCCCCTGCTGCCTCTCGGGGATGCGGGACCATCCCCTTCCAGCCTCATCCTGATTTAACTCAGACAGGCTGCCTTGCGCAGGTCGTCAGAGCCCCTCCCTGGAACCAGCTGTATGTCATTTTAAGACCCAGGAATTCGGGGCTAACTAGATAGGAAGCACCCCTAAGTGGGTGCTGAGGGGAATACAAGAGGAATACGCTGCAACCTGTATCCCCAGGGAGCATCTCACCTCCTTGGGTTGCTGAGCCTGAATATGGAGCACTGCTACTGAGGTTGGGCAGGTGCCATGTGCAATGGACCTTAGTGCTCTCAACTGTCCACACACCTTCCCTCCCCCTTCCCCCCACCCCGGCTCCGGCTCCGTTCTAGCCGGGAGTTTCAGTAAAGTCACAGCTCCTCATAGGGGTCAAAGAGGCACGTTAACCTCATCTCAGTCATGGGACCCCAGTCCTCCTGATAGAGCACTGAGAGCAGAGATGATGGGTAGGGATGAAGCAGAGACGTTTAAGGCAGGGAAATACACAGGCAAGGAGACATCTGAAGCACCGTATCATGTGCTGGCGAAACATCGCCAACTACCACCACCATATACACACTTGCTTAGCATATTCTTCTTTTTTTAAAATATTTTTCAGTAAGTGTTTGTTGAACATGTACTATATATGCCAGGTATTGTTCAAGGACTAGGAATAGAGAAGGGAGTAAAACAGACCCTCATGGAGCACACAGACTATTTTAATTAGCTCAACAAGCATTTGTGAAAAAGACAATGTTCTCATCCTCAAAATGCTACTAGACTTATAGGAGCAATAAATCAGGTTTTTCAGATAATGTATAGTTTGGAGAGTTTTACAGTGTGTATTTTAGGAAGGTTAAAATATAATTGGTTTTTAGATGGCTCAATCATTTCATCTTCTCACCTTCTCATTTCTTCATCCATGAAACCTGGATGAGGGGAGAGTCTGAAATAATGGTCTCCGAGCCTCTGTCCAAGTCTGAAACAGCATGAGCCAGTTAGGGTAAACTCCCCCCCGCCGTTTACTAGGCTGATGTGCCGGGACCTCCCAGTGTCCTCAGCTCATCTAACTATACTCAACACTTTGCAGGTACTTAATACATGCTTATTTAATGAACAAATGCATAAATGAATATAATGGAAAATAGTAAGAGACCATATGTAATGAGTCAATCTAACCATTTAAAAAATGTGTTCCAAATGTGGTATGGTTGCTGTTAGTGTATTTTTACTGGCGGCTTTATGGAAGTTAGGATACAAGGCTGAAATGTAAATGCTAAAAATTAATTTGCCTGGCATGAGGTGAGCTTTTGGTACTATTTTTTCCTTTAATTTTAAAGGATAGGTATAGAATAATAATTTTTCAGTGTGTATCAAGTATTATCCAAAGGAGATATGGAAATAGGGAAATTGTTTCCCTTCTTAAACCTTCCTTCCTGTCAGGGTCTCCATCATTCTTTGAGTATTTCCTTCCTTCATGGCACAAGAAGACATTCAAGTCTCATCTTGTACTTTCCCTGTCTCTGTCTTGGTATCAGTTGTTTCTGCAAAGTTCTGGTTCCTTTGAGTGGATTATAGTATTTATTTATTTTTGTGTGTTTTTTCTTCCAGTTTTATTGAGATATAATTGACATACAGCACTGTGTAAGTTTAAGGTGTACGGCATACTTATTTGATTTACATACATCATGAAACGATTATCACAATAAGTTTAATGAACATCCATCATTTCACATAGATACAAAATGGAAGAAAATTTTTTTTCCTTGTGATGAGAACTTCTAGGATTTACTCTCTTAACTTTCATACTTAACACAGAGCAATGTTAATTATATTCATCATGTTGTACATGACATGCCCAGTACTTGTTCATGTTATAACTGGAAGTTTGTACCTTTTGACCACTTTCATCCAATTCCCTCTTCCCCAACCTCTTGCCTCTGCTCTCTTTTGCTATGAGTTTGTTTGTTTGTTTGTTCGCCTGTTTGGTTTTGAAGTATAATTGACCTACAACACTATATTATTTCTTGGTGCATAACACAACAATTCAATATTTCTATACATTACAAAATAATCACCACAATAATTCTAGTTACCATCTATCACCATACATAGATAATACATTGGATAATGGTATTTAGAAAATAAGACATGGGCACTACATCTGGGCTTTGGGGGTGACTACTTTAGGATCATCACAGTGGACAGAGTTCGGGAATATATGTATATATATATATGTACATACATGTACACACATTTACATGTATCTTTAATTCTAAATTTATCTATGCATATGGAAAAACCATGAGTTTACAGAAATACTTCTGTTTCCAATTCCAATATTGTAAGGTTTATTCTAGTGTTCTGCCTTTCCATATTTGCAATCCCCTTATCCAATACTGAGAAAACTGGCTCCTGTTATCCTTCATAGATTTACATATTGGATCCTTGCAGGTACCCAGTTGTCCATGGCAATGGCCACCTTTGCTCCTTTGTAAATGTCCTTCTCACTCTGCTTGGGTCTGACCCTGTGTCAGAGCGTCTACCCATGTCAGAACCCTCCTTACCGCAGTCCAGTTTCCGATACCCCACAACAGGCATGCCCTGCCCCGTGTGGGTGCCCTTCTCAATCTGCTGGGCTTCACCAGCCTGCTGGCCTCACCCTACTTGCGCTCCAACACCCCACTCACTCAGGAATGCCCTCCTCGCTTGGCGTGGTCTCTGTCGTCTTGCACTGGGCTCCTTCCTGCAGAGATACAAAGAAATGCAGCAGTTCAGTCCTCTGACAACAGAGATATTTCACTTCGCAGGATGCTTATTGCGTAATTTGCAGAACCTCACACAGACCTTGTCTGTTTCCCATACGCTCTAGACAGATCCAGACAGGGTGATGATTATAGCTAATGAACATGTACTTAATTTACCTGAACTTCTTTGAACAACTTGCATTTCTCATTTTTTTCACCCTGTCCTCCAGGAAGCAATGCCAGTTTCTTGGTTCCAAAAGTCCTAGATTTTCCCTTTTTTTTTTTTTTTCCCCTCCTATTATAACACATTTTTGTCATGTGGGTACTCGTCTTCCCTACTGAATTTTCTCTTTTTAAGGTCACAGGCTGTATCTTTTTTTTTTCCAATTCCTTTTTAAAATTTCCTGCATGTTGTCCTCCATAATTTTATTTTATTTATTTATTTGGCTGCACCGAGCGGCATGTGGGACCTTAGTTCCCCGACCAGAGATCGAACCCACGTCCCCTGCATTGGAAGCGCAGAGTCTTAACCGCTGGACCGCCAGGGAAGTCCCTATTTTATTTATTTTTAACAGCTTTATTGAGGTACAATTGATATGAAAAGAACTGCACACATCTAATGTGTACCATTTGAGGAGTGTGGACATATGAAAACACCTATACCATCCCCACAATCAAGATAATATACATATCTTAATTATTTTCTTTTTTCTCCTTCCCATCAAAACCCCCCTTCTTACCTGTCAGTCTTGCATGACATATTAAAGGTGTACTCCTTCTGCCTGAAACAACAGCTATTCCTGAGAGCCCACTACATGCTTTTCACTATTTCCTCCCTAGGGGTTACCTTCCAACACTCCCAGATGAGCAAACAGTCTAATCACCACCTGTTCATCTTGCTAGGATCCCAGGCTTTAGAACCACAACCAGATGCTTTCTTCTCATCATTTGAGAGCCTGGCTGAAGTCTCAGCTTCTTCAAGGACTGGTCCCATGCTATGTTCTGGTCACCAAACAGCCATATTGATTCCATGCGAATCAATAGAAGTGCCCTGATAGCAATGGGTTCTGTGTGGAAAGGAGAAATAAAACAATAAGAAACAAAAACCATAGAATATACAGATTTGTTTTTGGTGTACGTGAATATTCTAGACAGTAAAACAGAGCCAATATCAAGATGAAGCACCTGAAGAAAGAAATAACTATATATTTCACCGATCGTAAAATAATGGGTATACCATATATCCTTGTTGCTTATCTAACTATAGTCATTATTTTGTAATAACTTGAAATGCAGTATAATCTATAAAATATTGAAGCATTATTCTGTACACCTGAAAATAATATAATATTGTAAACCAACTATATTTCAATATAAATAAATAAAATAAAATAATGGGGTATAAACTGTATTTACCAGCACTGAAAGAATATATAGAAAAAACAGTTATCATTTGGGGTCTGCCAGAGTTGGAAAAGGGTTTTTGAAGGAGAGGAGTTGAACCAGATCTTTAAGCTCTCTAACTAGTCCTATACCAATTTATTCTTTCTAAGAAATAGCTCTGCTAGGTTGTCTAAAATGAAGCTAGCCTCTAGCTTCAGCTAGTACTATCTGGCATGCCTTTCTCCAGTAATGTGAAACAACTTTTGAGATTGCCTTTTGAGATGTGTCCCTGCTATATACAGAGGTAAAGGAGTCTCTAACGGACTGGAACCCTGGCTTATCTTGACTCTCCTTGTACTATTCTAGAACCCACAATCTTCTGCTGGTTTTGGCCTCTAGTGACCACTTATTTTCTTACTATGACTCTCCTGGTTCTATCTTCCCAAGGGACAAGACTAAGAAAAAATGGTCAGAGCTTTAAATAGACTGTTTCCTGGTTCAACACAAGGAAGAATTTTCTAACTGGATGGTTGAGGAGATACCATGATCTCCTCTCTGCAACAGAGGCTGGATGACCTTTGGTGGGGATATTGTAGATGGGGCTCAAGTGCCCGAGGGGCAAAGAGGTGCTTAAGCATCTACTTCGTTCCAAGGACAGAGTTACAAACTGGGGATGTAAACACAAAATGTTTGCTTCAGGAGCTCAAAATCTAGCTGTCTTCATGACAAGGAAATCAAATCTTGCAACAAAATTCAAAAGTTATAATAACAATATAATTCCAGTGTCCATAGGGCCTGAGGAATTAAGAAACCACATTCAGAGAGTCTCCTGAAGCAGCTCCATGAAAAAAGCTAGAAGTTCAAAGACAAAGCTGTCCCACCTGTTCCCAGGACTCACCTGCTCCCAGGAGACAAAGGACCACACAGCAGAGGAGCCTGAAGCCCTCCTCAGCTCAGACAGGATGGGACGCGGTGTCTCCCTGCCCAGGTTCCTGTCTTCTCAGTGCACTTCCCTGGTCCTGAGGGGGATGTGCTTGAGGAATCACTGCCCTTGTTTGTTTCTTCAGCTCACATTCCCTCTTTCCCTTTTATGACCTGTGCCAGCACCTCAAAAGGTGGGTTGGGGCTACTTTGGCAGGACTGAGAGGAATAGACCCATCCCCTACCCCCCATGAAGATGAATGTGAGCCTCAGAGGGATGGGAAGAAGGCAGTAGGTTGGGCTTGGGGGTGACAGTTTGGCTTCAGACTGGTAAAGCTGAACACTTTTCTAAGGAGTTAGGATACTAAGAGGGTATTGACACAAAAACCTGAGAACAAAAGAAACCCATTAATTGGAGATGGTGATCAAATGAGGACTTGGTCACAAGGAAATGGTGACAGCTAAGATGCTTGAGCAGAGAGGAGACAAGAGCCCAGGGTGATGATTGGCCAATGTTACTTGATACTCTGTCATTAGCCTTGATCTCCTTGAATTCCATTTGTCTAGGAATGGCATTATATCAAATCGTGGGTCAAAGTTGAGTCTGGTAGTAGCACTTAAGAGAGTAAAATGATTGGAGAACTACTTGGACAAACCAGGGAGAGTTTTACATTGGATGTTATATCTTTGGTGCCTTGATTCAGTCACCTGTGGTGTTGATTCTTCTCAGCTCTGGGTCACTAGCAAATCAGCTACATGGCTTTCTGTGATCTCAAATCAGAGACCTCAGGGACTTCTTGCTACATTTCATACAGGCTCTGAGACAGCACTTTGGAGAAAAGTTGTTAATCACCTGGGAATCTACCTTGGAGTACAGCTACAAGAGCATGTATCAACTCCTTACCTGCAAAAATGCCATGGAAACGGCAAAACTACCATGGAAACACTGTCAAGTGCTTTGCTGAAAACAAGACATGCTAGTCCCAATTTCTTCCAAATTCTTCAATCTAGCGAGCTCACCCAAAAGAAAATGGGATCAGCTTGACATGACTTATCCTATGTGAACCTGTCTTCTCTACTAAGATTGCTAAATACTTTGATCACTGTCACTCACAAGGATGAAGTAGCAAAGTGACAATGACTGAGAGTTTTGAGGGTTACAGCACTTGTGAATGGTTGCTCACTAGCCTATGTCCCAGGAGCTATGTCTCCTTCCTAGAGTGGAATTCAAGGTGCCTACTAGGTTTTTCCTAATCCCCGAATTTCCAAAACTATAATAGAAAAATATTTCTGAGCCTAGTAATGGAACTCTTTGGATATCTGTGTACTTTGATTTAGGAAACGTATCCCATAAAAGCAAGGTGGGTATATTGAAAAAGGTTGGGATGATGGAGCTTGGAGGCAAATCACAAAAAGTTTTCCTGGTGGGGATATAAATATCTGAAAGAAAACTGTCTTTGTCAAAAAATTAATGTGGGGTGTGTACTCTTAATTTTTCCCTCTTTCTTGTCATTTTCCATTTATGATGCTCTATTTTGACCTTCAGCATCATTTTCACCTTCATCCATCTCTGTTTCTCTTCCTAATCTCATTGCCTTCCAATCCAATAGAATGTTTTCTCTTAATAAATGCCTCACTAGCCACTCATTATCATATTCAGAAGTGGCAAGTTTCCGAATTATTTCAAGATGGCATTTGCGCATGCTGTTCTGACAGCTGTGGGTCTCAGGTTACACACCTGAGAACCTCTATGATAAAACTTAATTGTTCTTTTATTTATTTATTTTGCGGTACGCGGGCCTCTCACCGCCGTGGCCTCTCCCGTTGCGGAGCACAGGCTCCGGACGCGCAGGCCCAGCGGCCATGGCTCACGGGCCTAGCCGCTCCGCGGCACGTGGGATCTTCCCGGACCGGGGCACGAACCCGCGTCCCCCGCATCGGCAGGCGGACTCTCAACCACTGCACCACCAGGGAAGCCGTTAATTGTCCTTTTATTAAGCCTGCTTTACCAGCCTAATCTTGAGGAATGGAGGTAGGATATGGCTGCAAATGGGAAGAGAGAGAAATGTGAAGTGAATTCTGACAGAGACATAACTGAATTAAGTTGGCACTTTAACAAAACTCTGATATGTGGATCAAAGATTAACTTCTCCCATTTCCCCATTATTTTCTCTGGGTATTCATTTTATCCATGAGGATATTAAAGTCCAGACACCCCTCCCCCCCCAAAAAAAACAGGACTGCACTCACTTATTCATGTACTCTTTAGAGTTGCTCATGGACAAGAGTAGAGTAGTAGTGACAGAGACCATATATATTGCCTGCAAAGCCTAAAACATTTACTATTTGGCCCTTTACAGGAAAAAGAAAAGGTTTCTGACCCTGCACATGAAACATGGAGAGAACCACATGTGGCTAGAAGAGAAATGCCCCCAGACTAATGGAACCCTTGAGCAGATTCTCAGGGAAAACGCAGCCTGGTTCCAGGATTCACTTTACCAGGGAAGAACATTCTATTCACTAACACCGATTTGCCCTGATTGTTTACTTCAGTTTTTTCATAAGTTTCTTAGTATATTATGTTTCAAGGGGAGAAGTTCTTATTTAAAATTTCCCTACACATTGTAGTGGTCAAGAGCCAGCACAGCACAGCCTCAGTGACTGGTGATGTATTAACCAGGAAAGTGACTAGAGAAGCCAAAGCAAAGGAAAAACAGACTCATTGAAGGAAAGGGCATAAAATTACCTGACACAGAGAGAATGTAATGTTGAACTTTCCTTGTCCTGCCTTAAAATATAAATGTTATTCCATCATTCCTGTGTTATGTGTACGGCGTCACAATGGAGGGTGTGGGCTCTGAAGTGAGGCTGCTTGTGTTTGAACTCTGTATGGATCACCTCACAGTATTGAAAATTTGAGAAAAATAATCTTACCTTCTCTAAGCCACAACCTCCCCATCTATAAAATGGCAAAAATTAGAGCACAACACTTATAAAACTGTTTGTAAGGACTGAATGAGTAGATGTATCAAAATCCCACCCCCAGGGTTTGATACATATTATAGTAAGCACTCAATAAATTCCCATTGTCTCTTCGCTGGCCAAGAACTCTGTATTATCTTGGTGTCCAGACTTTGGTGAACTGACTAGGGAAGTGTTACGTAGTGCTTGAGAGCACAGGCAGTGAAGCCAGATTTCCGGGGCTGGAATCCTGACCCTACCATGGATTTGCTTTGTGATTTTGGTAAAGTCCCTTATATTTTTGTGAGCCTCAGTTTTCCCAACTGTTAAATAGGAATTATAATAGGGATCTTGTAGGCTTGTTTTAAGAATTACTAGTTTAACAAATAGGCTAAGTATTTAGCATATGCCTATTAAATACTAAGTTCAGATAAGGATAAATTATTCTCATTCTTTCCCTTTCCTATTTTGAACTATTGTGGCTTCAAATCAGAAATGTTTTTCTTTTTTTAGGAGAACAAGTGTTCCTATCAATAATGAAACATTAACATGGGTATACAAGGCCAGAGCTACTACAAGACAAATTATATAATTCTGAAACAGGCAATGTTAATTACATCAAGGGTATAGCTCTCAAGATAATCCTCAGCATAAAAGTTCATGCTTGAGACAACCAAGTACCTAAATTTTTTCTCTGGGAATCAGGACACCTGCAGCCCTGATATGTGACCTTACTCCAACTTACTTTTCTATTATGGGGAACAGTTTCTACCAGGTGGGCTCATTTTTTCCATTCCCATAACCTCTGCAAAAGTGGACAAAAGTGGATGTTTAAATTGGATGCTCAATCATCTTCAACGTGGCACGGAATTGAATTCTAAATTTGGATTTGTGACTTTCCAGTGAAATCACATTTCCGGCACCCGTGGCCATGGGTGTCAATGACAAACCTGATGGTATAAATAGCTGTGGATGGAAACCCTTCAGCATAGTCCCTAGTCCAGATCCGGGGAGCAACCATGACGACCTTCATCTTTCTTGCTCTCATGGGAGTAGCTGGTGAGTCTTGATCAATAAGTGATCAGTAGGTGTCTATGACTTTTTTAAGGATGCACTTTCTACTCTGGAAGACAAGAATGAATGCGGAATATAATCTCTGTACCCCAGAGGCTTAAGATGTTGAAACAACAGTGTACAGTACATAAGTCTGTAGACAACTAAATCCCACTTGCTGGAGAAGATGATGCGGGGCAGGGGTGATCAGTGTAGAAAGTATTAAGAGGAAGAATCTGCCCTGAATTTCCGGTACAGTCTACGAAGTAAGAGTGAAAAAGAAAAGATAGTCAATGTTAAGGGAATGTTGTTTTGATCTTTATAAGAACTTGGAGTTAATAATTGGGACTAATGACTAATCTTGTTCTCCTTGAAGAGGCTGTGAGTATCACAGCCTGAGTTCTCCTCTGTACTAAAGGGCATCTTAAGAGAGATCTTAACAGGAAAAGACACTCTATTTCTCGTGAATAAAAGCTATGGGCTGGTTTTACCACATCTTCACTAATGAAATCTCTCTGATGTAAAACAACATGTCATGCAATCATGAAAAGAAATAGAGAAATGACTATTTCTGTTTTTATACTATTCAATACTATTGTACACTTCAAACTTACTACAGAATTTTCCCGAATTTGGTTGTTATAAATAAATTCAATATACCTATTTACATATCAGAAAAGTCTATCTCAAATTACTTTAAAATATATGAACAACAGGGCATATAGCATATAATTCCAGACATTTGGAGTCCTTAGAAATCATAAAAAACCAGTGGTCCAAAATTTACAGTGCTGAATAAATTAAAAATGTTGGAAATATAATTGGGATGAGGGGAAACATTAGAGAGAGAAACCTTATAATGTTCTATGAGATTATTTACTTAACATTTTAGGTGAGAACCAAGAAGAGATTGTGGAAACAAAAGTACAAAACTCCCCATTTTTTCCAGGCCAGAACATTCTCAGGTGGTATTTAAGTTTCCTTTCTGTTACCTCATGTGGTGTTTATCCTATACTGAACTCTACAAATAAACACAATCATGGTGACGGCAAAGCTTTACTGAACGCATACTTAAATGTCTCCTTAGCAAGCAAGCGTCTGTGTAAAAAGTATTCTTTATATTCTCAGGTAGTGGGCTTCAAGGCATTTATTACGTAAGGAGTCTCTGATTTGTGTGTGTGTGTGTGTGTGTGTGTGTGTGTGTGTGTGACATATGTAAAAAATCAGTCTATTGATCAAATTTAAAGCATAAATTAAAAATGAGATACTTATAATAGCGTAAGTAGCACATGTGTTAAATGTATAGAACGATAAGATTTTGGAAACAATTATATTAAAATCACTGTTTCCTGATTATGCATGACAAGAAAACACGACCTATTTTTTTTCTGGTTAATCTGCAAAACATTGCTTCTGAGTAGAAATTCCACAATAGCTCCAACTTCTCTCTGTCAGTTGCTCTCCCCACTGACGATGACGACAAGATTGTCGGGGGCTACACCTGTGAAGCGCATTCTATCCCCTACCAGGTGTCCCTGAACTCCGGCTACCACTTCTGCGGGGGCTCCCTCATCAGTGACCAGTGGGTGGTATCCGCGGCTCACTGCTACAAGTCGTAAGTGACCAATACTCACAGCCCTGCTCTCTGAGGTCAGGTCATCCCCAGCCCTGCCAAAGCACAATCAGGGAGAACTACAGCATTATGCTTGAGGGGGGAGCATTCAGATTTCAAGACCTCATTATCCCCACCCCCGGCCCAGGCGTTGTATGCATTGAGGGATTTTCCCACAAAAAGATACCCTTAGAGTTCCCTGATGGCCTTCCAAATGAGGGCAATAAAGACATAGCAAGAAAAATAGCGAGTGATTAAATATACCTAGAGTACCTTAACAGCTCTAATCATTATAGCTCAACCAGGAAAAACATGGCATATGCAAGTAACAAAACACAGGACATTTCCAGTACAACGTAAAGATAAACACAACTCATTCTATTCCCTTAATATTCTGCCATATCTCTGAGGCCTGCCACGACTCCCTACAATAACTGATAATCCCAACCAGATGAATCAACACCAGTTGCCTTTTCACCTCCCACTGCTTGACTGGCATCATTTGGTTCCCATTCCTACACCTAATGAATCTAGCAAGATGTTGGGTTGTGAGTCTGGCCTTGGAGTGACACCTAAGGAATCCTCTAACGTGTGCCGTAGGTGGTAGGACTACCTTAAGTGCACACTAACCTGTGTGTGTATGTGGGGGCTTCTGTCTGTGCTTATGCTCAAGACTGGGCTGTAATGGAATGGGAAGGAGCTCACGTTGGAGACTTAGAGACTTGTAACCCTTTAATCCAGCCGAATGAAGGTGGGCCTGGGAGCACACAACATTGAGGTCCTTGAGGGCAATGAGCAATTCATCAAAGCAGCCAAGATCATCGTCCATCCCAAGTACAACAGAAAGACCTTGGATAACGACATCATGCTGATTAAACTGGACCCACCTGCCACTCTCAACAATCAAGTAGCCGCTGTCCCTCTGCCAACACGTTGTGCAGCTGCTGGTACCCAGTGTCTCATCTCTGGCTGGGGCAACACCAAGAGCAGTGGCTGTAAGTGTCACCTGGAACAGAATCACCAAATCTGAGAATCCTAGAGGTGAAAAACGTGTTCAGCGTCAGTTAGCCCTAGCTCTCACTCAAGGCAAGGTTCCCAGAGAATAGTGGAGTTCTATGGAGTCTTAGAATATACTAATTGAAACGCGTAACATTCCTCTGCTTGACAACACAACAAAAAAGCACTATGGTAAAGTTGCCAGGTATGCAACTAAAATGTGATTAGTGATTTGCAGGGAACCAAAACGTGAGGAGGTACACAGAACAGAGACTAAGAGATTTGGAACTTTTCAAAGCATAGCCCCGCTTCAGAAATAAAGTCTCTAGATTTGAGATCTATGGTCACTGATGCTAGTGTCAGAGAGAGAACAATCTGTTGATGAAAACCGTTTGGAAGACCCTCCAGATATAAGTTGTTCTTCCAAAATAGAAGTTACCGGCAATCTGAGAGAAGGAATGGGGATATTGGGAAGAGGGGGGAGAGATACTGAGAAAAAAATTTCCCAGATTGGATGGGTAATCCTCTTCCATTTCCACTCTCACTCCCAACAGCCAGCTTCCCTGAGCTCCTGCAGTGTCTGGAAGCTCCCATCCTGTCTGACAGCGTTTGCCACAGTGCCTATCCCAAACAGATCTCCAGAAACATGATGTGCCTGGGCTTCCTGGAGGGCGGAAAGGACTCTTGCCAGGTTAGTTGCTTTGCACGCCTTCTCCTTCCAGCTCAGCTTCACATATCTCTTTTCGGAAACTCAGAAGATTGAAAAGCTGTCCCTGGGGCTGATTATGAGGGCTGAGGGATAGATTTGGGATAAATGATAAATTCATTTTGCCATATTAATGGTTAGGGATCAGGGGAAAAGATACACAGAAGATCACGTGCAAACAGTACATCCAGGCGGGCTTCTGAGGAGGGCTAGAGCAGAAGGAAACTTTGAAAGGAGCAGGGCTAGATGGGCAGCATTGCACTGCCCGGTCCACCTCTTCTTGGCACTACAGCCCTGAAACTAAGGAAAGAGGGAGTTCAAAGGAGGGGAAAGAATAGGGGTCCAGTATGGAGATTGAGGGTTGGTTTTCCAGGGAAAGAGAAGGGCTTCATGGAGGGTCAGCAGCCTGGGAAGATGGTCCCCGGGTAAAGGAGGAACACCTTTGAGCCTTTCTCCCATCTGGGCACAGCTGTGAGTTCTAACTGGCTCTTCCTTCTTGCCCAGGGTGACTCTGGTGGCCCTGTGGTCTGCAATGGACAGCTCCAGGGCATTGTCTCCTGGGGCTATGGCTGCGCTCTGAAAGGCAAACCTGGTGTCTACACTAAGGTCTGCAACTACCTGAGCTGGATTCAGAAGACTATCGCTGACAACTAAACGGCGTCATCTCTTCATGACCCTCCATGTTAGTCAGCTTCACCTTCCTCCCATCCTGAAAACAGTATCTAAATAAAAACATTTTCTCCTGTACCAGATATATCCAAGAAGTGTCCTTACTTGGTTTGTGTACTTTCTCTTCAATGTGGCTACTGAGAAGAGGGTGGATATAGAGTTGAACTATTACATGAAGATGGAATTTGAAAGGTTATTTAGTCATTCATTCAGCCTCATCAAAATAAATTACTGGGCTTCCCTGGTTGCGCAGTGGTTGAGAGTCCGCCTGCCGATGCAGGGGACGCGGGTTCGTGCCCCGGGCCGGGAAGATCCCACATGCCGTGGAGCGGCTGGGCCCGTGAGCCATAGCCGCTGAGCCTGCGCGTCCGGAGCCTGTGCTCTGCAACGGGAGAGGCCACAACAGTGAGAGGCCCGCGTACCGCAAAAAAATAAAAAAATAAATAAATTACTGCTCACCTACATCACCAGACTCCGTGTGGATGATTGGGCTATAAAGATGAATAAGGTTAGCCATCACTGTTACCACTATATTTTTACACAGACAATGACACTAAAATGCAGAAGGTTAAAATCAACTGCCTAAAGTCACTCAACTAGTTCGCTGTGCAGCTGAAGTGAAGCCCCAGCCATTCTTATCCCATCGCTTTGCTGCTGCTGTGTGACCCTGTGCTCTCCCTTTGTCTCTAATCTATCTGAAACTCTGTGAGGCTAGACTAGGGGAAAGGCTACATGGAGAATGTTTTAAAAAGTACAGATCCTGTATTTCCAAGGTTTCATCTACCTATTTCTTTTATTCTCCAAGATACTCTTGTTTTCCATCTGGAATTTTACTCTATGGCATGCATGATTTCTGCCGGTAATCTGTACCCCCTCCCACACTAGACCGCCCAAACCCCAGCTCAACGTAGGTACTATTTTGAACTGTAAGCAAAAAAAGGTGCAAATGCAGATAAGTTTTGTGGAAAATTGATCTGTTACCCTGAGATCATAAAAGTCTTGACTATAGGGGTGGTGTTCTCTAGTCTCTTCCGCCCTATCCTGAGAGCAGCACAGACACCCCGCTTTAGTTCTTCAGTGTTGTTCCCCGCAACTTGCCATGTTTCCTTGGATCATCTAGAGGATGACTAGGAGTACAGGTCCCAGTACATGGTTCCTATGTGTATTTGGTATGAATCAAGGATGAAAGATACAATATGGTCTGAGCATAACAGCATTGGAATAGGTCGAGGAGTTCTGAAAGGTAAAAATGTTTGTAGTCCCAGTAGGATAACGTGATACGGTGAAGGATGGGTATTACCTTAGTCAGTTGGTGCTCTGTAACCAGAAAACCACAGATTGCGCGGCTTAAGCAATAGACATTAATTACTCACAGTTTTTGAGACTGGAAAGTCCAAGATCAGGGAGACACAGGAGATAGTGGGGGCCCCCTTCTGGCTTGTAGACAGCTGCCTTCTTGCTGTATCCTCTCACGGCTGAGAGAACTGACTCTAGTATTGTAATAGGGGCGGGGCAGGCGTGCAGCCAATAGCACGCGGCCGTTACCCTGTTACTGAGCAACTGTTACTGCGAGATCAGAAGCAGGAGACCCTTCACCTGGCGGGTGGAGGTCGCCCTTGGCCAATGGTTGGCCATGTCGTGGTCCTCGCGGGGGGCAGTGCGTGTGGTAAGAGGTGTATCAAGGGCCAGCGGGTGCGCTGGGGGGGCCTCGGGGACAGGCTGGGTGCTGTGTCCTGCAGAGCTCCAGAGCCCTCGCCACGGCAGCCCACTGGCCGGGCCCAGGCCTTGAGGCAGGGGGAACCTCTCCCTGCTCCCTGCCTCTGCGACCTAATGGCCACAGAAGTCTGCATGGGTCCACAGGACCTGCTCCCCAGCCCCGCTTTGGGTGGCCTGAGGAGCCTGAGCACTGGCTGGGTCCTGGGTGCCTGGCTCCCTCAGTGATGACAGCTGGGCAGGGTCTGGGGACCTGGCCCTGAGGGCATCGTCAGCGGAGAACTACGTCTTCGGCGGGGCCTGGGTGCTGGACGAGCACTCCCGGTCAGGGTAACCCTCCTGTGCAGGGACCCCCTCCTCTTAGCCAGAGCCTGGACCTCAGAGGGCGAAAGTTGAGCCTTGGGCCTTGCACTTTCTTGTCAGAACAGAGAACAACATTTGTTTTGGTGGAGGTTTACAGGAACATCGTGACCTGACCACGACCTGACCTCAAGAACAAAGGATCTGACACCAAGAAATCTGCAACAACTAACCACACCGCTCCCTCAGCTTTCGTATAAAAGGGCTTTGCTGAAAGCTTTCAGGGAGTTTAGGGTTTTTAAGGTATGAGCCACCCGTTTCCTTGCATGGCCCTGCAATAAACCTTTTTCTGCTCCGAACTCTGATGTTTTGGTATTGTTTGGCCTCATTGTGTCAGGCACACAGACTTGTGTTAGGTAACAGTATCTCCCTCTTATAAGAGCACTAATTCCATCATGGGGGCTCCACCTTTATGACCTCATCTAAATTTTCCAAAGGCCCTACCTCCTCATACCGTCTCCTTGGGTGTTAGGGTTTGAACATACAAATTTTGGTGGTGAGGGACACAGATACGCAGTCCATAACAGGTATCTCAGAAGAGGAAGGTATGGGAAGATACATTCCCCTATTACCAATTTTCTATCCCTTTGTATACCTCTGGATGGCACATTTGTAGGGAGCAGTCCTGAGCCCTTAATATTACCTTATCATGCCACTAGGATGGAGCCCAAATTCCTTAGCCTTGCATTCAGGGCTCTTAAGTGTTCAGTTATAACTAATCTGTCCTGTGTATTTCCTTAGTTGTTATTGAATTGCTTTTATGTTTGCTTATGGCCTAAAATAATTTCACATATAACTCCTCTTTTTTTTTTGTTTTTAAATGTTACCTTATATCTACCTTAAATAAACATCTCAGGCTTCTCTACAGAGACAAATGAGTTTAAAGATTTCCCTGTTCCCTCTGAAACGTTCTTCTACCGCACCCATCACCACCACCAATATACACCTACTCACCTAACCACCTCAGGTAGAGGGAAGATTCAGAGACCTGAAAAGATAAGTGAGATAACATAAAAGATGAGAGATCAGGGCAGGCCCAGAGTAAAGTATGAAAAGGCAAATAAATCATTTTTCTGGATGCCATCCAATAGTCCCTTTTCAGCATATCTTGGCATTTTCTATCTCTTATTTAAAATCTGACTTGTTACAATTTGTGAAATTATATTAAAAGGTGAAATCTATATGCTCTTTGGCCCAGCAACTAAACTTCTAGAATCCTATCCTATTAAAATGTGCTTATAAAAACAAAAACGTGGGGCTTCCCTGGTGGCGCAGTGGTTGAGAGTCCGCCTGCCGATGCAAGGGACACGGGTTCGTGCCCCGGTCCGGGAAGATCCCACATGCCGCGGAGCGGCTAGGCTCGTGAGCCATGGCCACTGAGTATGCGCGTCCGGAGCCTGTGCTCCGCAACGAGAGAGGCCACAACAGTGAGAGGCCTGCGTACGGCAAAAAAAAAAAAAAAAAATGTGTAAGTGTGAGTGTATCATTTAGGAATCATTCAGTTGCAAGGAAAAGAATGTCCAACTCATACTTTAACATGTACTTTAAAATGCACTCGTGGAAGCTTAGAAATAGTGAGCACTGCAAGAATGGTTTGATTCAGCAATTCAAAACTGCCATCAGGGGACCCAATTTATTTCTGTCTTTGCCCTCTGCATCACTGTCAGCTTTATCCTAAGGATAAAGACTTGTGATCAAGACAGCTGTTGGAGCCATACTCTCCCTTGCCTGTCTATAGGGAGAAAGAAGCTTTTTCCCCAGAAGCTGCTGTCAAACATATTGTGTCTCCTTAACTGAATTTGGTCACTCTCTCATCCCTGAGCCAATAACTGAGAGGATTATGCTGTTGAACTTATAATTAAGTTACATGGCACACCATCAAAGCACGAGTAACCTTTTCATTTTGCAATAAACACAGCCTACTTGGTATATGTTTGGTTAACTGAGTAATTATAAGGTTAGCTATCAAGAAAAGGAGGTGGAGATTTTAAGGAGGCAGCCACAGTCTCCACCAAGAGTAATCAAGGATGCTTACTGATGTATTGTCTACATCACACTGAAAATCCGGAAATAACTCAAATAGTCATTAACAGAGGATTGATTAAATAAACTTGGTATGTTGTACAGTGGAGACAATGTAACTATTCTATTCATTTATCCAACCGCTTAACTTATTGAGGGCCTATTACCTGCCTAACAGTGTTTTATTCACTAAAGATACAGCAGGGAAGAAAACAGTTACAACCTTGCCTTCACGGTGTATTCATTCTGATTGGGTAAACAGAAAACAAATAAATAGAGACTAGAGAATATAATGCTAATCAATGCAAATGCCACAGGAAAAGAAAACTGGATCAAAGAATGGGTAAATGGAAAGCAAAGATCTGCTTCCAAAGTATAATCAAAAGAAAAACATCAAAAGACCTGTGAAAGCATACTATGATTTAAAAACCCATTTTTTAGTCAGAAGAGATATCTGTCACCAAAAGATATCTACTACAAATAAATACCTAATTCATGATTCAATAAAATCCAGGAAGACATGATATTTCATAGCAAAAATAAGGCAATGTAAAGAGGTAACAGTCTGAGATTAGGAAAAGATTTTTTGCTTGCTATATCTCATTACAGTAACAGATAGATTTAATTTACTTATCACTTGCTCTGAAAACTCTCAGACAGGCTCTCAACTGTCAACTTCATGGTTAGGACCTTTGATAGCTATGTAAAATAAAGCAATATTTGCACTTGGAAGTTTAGCTACTTATATAAATATTTTTTCACATGGGATATATAAGCTGGATAGAAGTAACTTCACTTCAGATTGGTATACTCCATAATCTGTTAGTTTTCCCATTAACGAGCAAAAATTTTCAAGGTATACTCAAGATGAATTTATCTAAGAATATTTGCTTTAATAAGACAAATAGAAGCCTCTTTTTCCCTAGAAATCTTATTTAATTCATTATTTAAATGAAAACTAGTTTAATCATTTATCTTTTATGGCAAGTAAATTTAGTGTTAAAATCAAATTTTAAAAGACCTTTAAAAAATAAAGATATTTACTATCTTGGTATGATTTTAGCCTTACTTTTAAAAGTCAAGTAAGAATGTCTGCCTTGTTGAAAAAATGCAACTAGAAAAGTCTTTATTTAGTCTTAAAAATATCCATTTTTTTCTAAGTAGCTCAGTCTAATCCCTTTTTAATTTACATTCCATCTAAGCTGTGGAAACTTTCTAAACATACTCTTGCCATTCGATCCAGCAATCACACTCCTTGGTATTTACTCAAAGGAGTTGAAAATGTATCTCCACACAAAAACCTGCTCATGGGTGTTGATAGCAGCTGTATTTATAATTGCCAAAACCTGGAAGCAAACAAGATGTCCATCCTATGAATTAGGTGCTAATATTCCTCCCATTTTATAAATTAGAATACTGAGGCTTAAAGAGGTTAAATGTTTTTATCAGGACAAGGCACCTAGAGAGTCCTGAAGCCAGGAATTGAACCCTATCTATAGGAGCTTCACTCCTGAGTCTATGCTCCTCACTGCTATTAATAAACATGGAAATGTTACAAAGATTTAAGGACTTACAACAATATCTGGACATAGATAAAAAAGTGTCCCCAGAGGCCTGGAAAATATGGGGATCCTAAGGTTATAGTTATTTTATTTAACAAGCATTTATATAGCACTTACTATTTACCACTAGAACTTGCTGTTCTAAGCACTTTATAAATAGAAAATCTGAACAGACCAATAATGAGTAAAGAGATTGAGTCAGTAATCAAAAACCTCTCAACACAGAAAACCCCGGGACCAGACAGCTTAGCTGGAGAATTCTAACAAACATTCAAAGAATGAACACCAACCCTGCTCAAACTCCTCCAAAAGCTGAAGAAGGGAGAACACTTCCCAACTCATTCTACAAGGCCAACATTACCCTGATACCAAAGCCAGAGAAAGACAACACAAGAAAACTATAGACCAACATCCATGGTTGAAACCACTATTTGTTACATATCTTGGGGGGGGGCAGTCAGAAAGTTAAGGCTAACTTATAAAAAGAAGGAGTGGGGTGCATTAAAAAGAGTACTAAGTGTCAAACACAGAAACTGAACAGGTAGGGAGATTGATTTTATTCAGATTATTGCAATAAGAAGAACATCCCAGATCTGGAGATCAGAGTGCCTCAGCAGGATGCTTTCGCCTTAAGACTTTTGTAGGGAGATGTAGACAAGTTACAGGTGGGGAGATTAACAGTTGAGGTTGTTTTGCAATCAGGGGAATTCTCAGTTAGCTGAACAGGAAGTGTTTATCTCTAGTTGTAGTTAGATTGGGGCGGGGGAAAACAGTTCTAAGCTCAGCTAATCATTGATGAGAGAAAGAATGGGGAGCTGGAGGGTCCGTGTGGTTCAGGCAAAGGCGGGAAGGTCTGTGGCTGACCTTGTCACACGTCCACAAAGGAGTCATCCAAGGTCTTATGGGAGCCATGAGAGAGTGGATGGAGCCTTTTCAAACTCATATGGGGAAGGGTCATTCTTTGTGATGAGCCATTTCTCAGAATACAGAATTTCCAAGAATTTTTCACCCACTGCTGTTTTCTGGGAACACAGGGCTCAGGTAAAGTTCTACACATCAGGGGAAATCTGGAAACACCATTCCGAGTCCTGACTTGGCTGTTAACTTCCACGAGGCCTACGGCATCCTCGTCACTAAAATGGTGAGGGGAGGGTGATTTGTTAAATCTATTTCATACCCCAATGTTTGAAGAGTCTCTGAGAGGGGCAGAGGGACTCTTGAGGAAAAGGGAGATGGCAAGTGAGGGCAGGGAGAGAGGTTCACAGTCACAAAGGGAGGAGAGGACAACAAAGAAAGACTGTGTCACAGAGAGGGGAGGAGAATGTCAGCAGGTACTCCTGAGATTTTTAGGGTCAGAGAAGAGGCACCAGGGGCTGGACTTGGTCTCCCCCTTTCCCTTTCACCCACATCAGAGACAGATCTCGGGTGTGCCTTATGTAACTGGATTTTGATCAGGGCTCGTTTGAAGACATCTGTAAAAGCCTTGCTTCTCCCCTACCCGCCGACTTAATATTTTCTCCCCCCAGCTGTTCTTGCCAAGGACGCTTGGACTAAAGATTGAGACATCTGACAGCTTGATCTGACTTGTCTGCTCCTGGCGAGATCCCAGCCTGCCATGAAGTGCTATCTCATCTCTGCACTCATGAGCACAGTTGGTGAGTCTGGGGTCTTGTTGCTGCTTAGGTAGAGATGCGGTGGTGTGTGGGAGGGTCAGAGAGGGAGGTAGCTAGCCACAACTGAAGAGAGAGGAGTTGGTGGGCATTTCCTTCAAGTAACTGTTGATGCAAACGAAAGGAACCAATCTCGATGCACAGCTCACCCCACCAGCAGTCTCTCTGAGCTTCTCCGGTGCCTGTGAGCATGTTAGGATACGTCACTATGAGTCCCCTGCACTCTCCCGGGACTCTTGAGTGTGTGATTTCCTAGATTGCCGAGTCTCCTGGACAGACACCAGAAAAGCATATCTTCCCTTTCTCTGGGCAGATGGACTTTGGAGGAGTGAGTGCAGGAAAGGAAGGGGGGCTGGGTCAGGGGCTCTGAGAGCATCGTGGCCCTATCCCAAGCTTTTCCACTCCTTTCACCACCAAAGTCAGGCAGTATTTAACTTTTTCCTTTCATTCCTGGCAAAAGTTAATTTAAACTATTATTTTTAAAGTAGTAAGTCTTTTTTTTTTTATTTTTATAATACACAGCACTGCCAATCAGGGTTTTTGATCAGCCTCAGATAAGCCTTTGCATTAGTTTCATAGCACTTTAATATACCTCCATCTCAAGCAAAGACATGTGTCAGTTGTCGTCATGTGTAGAGCTCAGGTGACATGCATGATTGCCCTTTGATTTAAAAGAATATTTAAAAATAACTTGAAGACCTTGACATTGTCCTTGAAAACCTTAAGGTGGCAAAAACTATCCTAGTCAACTCTCACCTCTTGCCCTGTCTCTCCTTCTACCTGTGACCCCACTGATTCTTTAGGAGTCATTCTGGCCCAAGATTCTAACACTGAGAAGATGAACGTAGCAGAAGATTTTACTATTCCTTACATGGTCTATCTTCAGTCCTTCCCGGAACCCTGTGTGGGGTCTCTCATTCACCCTGAGTGGGTACTGACCACTGCTCACTGCCCCTTACCGTAAGTATTCATTTGCTCTTGGGAGCCATGAGGGTTCTATTCGAACAAAATCAGGTCTCATGAGGCATCCCAGCAAGTTCTAATGGCATTCTAGGGAATTAGAAGCCCCAGGAAGAGAGAGGGTCGTCTTCCCAACGGGGAAAATAATACACACTTGGGTGGTTTAGGAGGAGATGAAGAGGAAGCTGTCAGAAGACTCTTTCTCACAGAGAGTAAATAATATTCATTCATTCAACATACTTATTGAACATTTACTATATTCTAGGGATGCACAGAAAAAACAGCAAGGGAACAAGACAGAAATTCGTCTTCCCTCATGCAGCTCACATTCTGGTAGAGGAAGTAAGCCCAAACAAATACATGTCCCCAAATAAAACATTAACAAGAGTGCCAAGCTGAAAAATACAGGAATAAAGCAAGATATCTACTTTGCTTAGGGTGATCATGTCAGGCCTAGTTGAAGAGATGAGACCAACAGGAAGAGGGGGATGCAACCAAGTGAATAAATCCTGGGGAAAATTCCAGGCAGAGGGAATAGTGTACAGAGTCTCTGAAGCAGTAAAGATAATTGAGTGTTTGCCAAACTGAGAGACCAGTGCTGAGTGAGTGTAATGAGTAGGGGTGGGTGTTCACAGGCTGAGGTCCAAGTGTTAGCAGAAGCCATGCGATGCAGGTAACAGGAGAAGGGCAAAGGAGCTCTGCACGAGCTGATGCTGTCCCTTACAAACCTCAGTGTCTCTGCTGTGTGTGAGAAACTGTTGTATGATTGGGACCTAGCCAGAGTTTCAGGAGTAGATAAGGGTCATTTCTAACTCAGAACTCTTAGCCATCTGGTTGTTCAAGACAGTTTACTCAGACCCAGATTGAAGCCGTGCTCTGTGTGTTAATGAGAAATACAAAGGAAATAAAGACAGTTCATCCCCTCCAAGAACTGGAGCTGGTGAACTGGATGTTCTTCTCTCAGCCAGGCCTAACGCATGAACTGTTTCTGGTAGGCAGTGGCTCCTGTGCCTGTTACGTGACTGGACTCCTGACACTGGAAGCCTGTGGGTTTTTAATTTGTCCAGGAAATGTAATGGAAGATGGTAAATGGGAGTCCTGATAGACTACTAAGAGTCTTGTGAATCTATAATGAGTGTAGGCAGCACATGGTAAATACAATGATATGGGCCCAAGAGGAGCTGGGAAGGGCCTAAGAATATCCAGAAACAAAGGGTACAATGTGCTTTGCTCAAGAGTTGCTTGAGACAGTGTAGCGCAGGCAACGACCTCTGCAATGATGCACTGTGGTGCCATCTCTGTTACCTCTTCATTCAGATCATCCCCATCATCACCGTCACCACCATCATCACCATCATTACAACTAGATTGCACTGAGTATGTTCTAGGTGGCAGATACCATGTCAGGTTTCATGTCTGTACATTGAGTCTAACACAACAGTCCTATAAACTACTGTTATTACTATTTTACAGACCAAGGCCGGTCACTTGAGTTCTCAGGTCTAAGAGGTAAAATTAAGATGACTGGAGGAGGTCACCTCTGACACTTCTTGCAATTCTGATGTTCTGTGACCCTGTTCTTTTCCAACTGCCTGCCTTCTTTCTTCCATAGTGTTAAAATCCGATTGGGAGTTTATCAACCCAACATCAAAAATAAGAAAGAGCAGGTACGGAATTACTCAATGGTGGTGCCCCACCCTGAATTCAACGCAGGATCTCTGAACAATGACTTGGTGATGATAAAACTGTCTAAGGCTGCTGCGCTCAACAACCAAGTGGGAACCATAGCCATAGCTATGGAACCCTTACCATTTAATGATTCCTGCTTTATCCCAACCTGGACCTGGAGTAACTATAAAAACCGTAAGTGTTTTTTGACTCTGTGTTCTTCATCCTGAGAAGGTTTTGGCGCTGGGGAACATGTGGACGGATATACCTGAAGGAAACAGCTGCTATGAGGTAATGCTCTTGACCCCAGAGGGATTACGGCAGGGCCTTACACTACCATTATACTCTCTCTCAGTATTATCAAAGGATGCTGGAGCCACCACTTGATATCTGAAATGAACTGATAAAGCTAAATTTATTGCTTATTATAGAAGAGCAATGCTGAGCAGACAACAGTCTCAAGGAGCAGAGTACTAGGCTTATATGGGGTTTGTGGGAAGCTTTCCGTACAGGGTTTGGAAGACTTTCAGGGGCTTAAGAAAGTTGACGTCATCTGTAGAGGCGTGGTTACCTGGGTGAGATTGTTGTTGATTGGTTGGCACTCAGCATGTTTATTGGAGGCGAGTCTGATTTGCTGACTTTAAAAAATGGCATTGATTGATTGGCTTGCCAAAGCCTGTTCACTGAGGCAAACTGTCATGGGTGTTAATCAGGTTTAAACCCTTCTCTGGTAGTTACAGAACAATTCATATGTTCTGTAAAAATAAAAAGTGGGAGACGACTGGGGCTTCCCTGGTGGCGCAGTGGTTGAGAGTCCGCCTGCCGATGCAGGGGACGCGGGTTCGTGCCGCGGTCCCGGGGGATCCCACATGCCGCGCAGCGGCTGGGGCCGTGAGCCATGGCCGCTGAGCCTGCGCGTCCGGAGCCTGTGCTCCGCAACGGGAGAGGCCACAACAGTGAGAGGCCCGCGTACCGCAAAAAAAAAAAAAAAAAAGTGGGAGACTGTTTTGTCTATCAGTCTATTTCGCGAAAACAAAAGTAGAAAGTGAGAACTTTTGTATTCTCAGTATTTGGCAACTTCATTTTCAATTTAGAAGCAACATTCCAGGGAATCTAAGTGAACATATTTTCTGAACAAATTGAAGATTTTAAGTCTTATTCAAAGTAACTGTATCACATTTTACAAAGTAATTCATTACACAGCATTTTAAAACAAAATAAAACTACATAAATGTTTTATCCCATAGGCTCTGCATGTCAGAATCATAGTTACAAACCAATTCTACAAGCTCTCTGGTGCCAGCCTCCCAATATCTATTGAGTTCATTATTTCAAGTAACTAGGTTACTTTCACCTAGCTTGTTCTATGTATTTCAGTTCAATTTCCATAAAAACTTAAAACTGAACATAACTCATCTTGTTCTTTTCTGACTTGACATTTTCTGGTCTAATCTGCTTTAAGACGTTGGATTGGATATATATCAGAAAAATCCTTCTCTGTAAGTAACACTCGGCTTAGCCTGAGCAATCTCTGGTTAATGTTTTGTTTCCTTCCTCCCTGTTACTCTCTACCAGAGATTAAAATTATATAATGCCTTGGTTAGACTCCTTGCATCCTGAGGTTAACAGTATAGTAACAATTGCTATTAGTGAGATGGGCAATATTACTTCTTAGGGGAAAATATATATGTATATTTATACATATACACTCACATACACTTATAAATAATCCATTTATAAATTATCTCACTAAAAAAGCATGTTTAGACACATTAAAAATAGTTTTCTACCTTTATGATTAAATGTAAAGATGATGAAGTAGGTGCCAAAAATGAAGGTTTCTTGGGGACAATGGCTTTGTGTCTCTCTCTTCTCACAATCATTCATAATTTTCCTGTGGGTTTTTCAAGCTTTCTAAGTTATGCACACTACAGAGAGAATTATAGATCTGATGATATCTGACGTAAGGCTCACATAATGCTCTGAATCCACTGCTCTGACACAGAGATACTGAACAGGGGACTCTAAGAAGGATGGAATGTCTGATACCTGCCATAAATATTCTCGGGTATTAATGTATTCACAAAATAGAGGCTGATCACAAGAGTATATGTGATAAGGAGAGTAACCCTGGACTTCATTTCTCTTCCCCACAGTTAGTGACCCTGACATGCTGACTTGGATAAACCAATATATTCTCCCCTACGATGAGTGCCAGAATATGCAAGATGAAAGAATGGCAATAAACATCATGTGTGTGGGACAACCTCTAAAGATCTTATCTGAAAATAAGGTATCTTTCCCTTCCCCAGACAGGAAGATAGCAAGGGGTCCACGACGAGAAGAGGTGCCCGTGGGAAACCAAATGGTGCCCAACAAGGAGGCCTGGAGCCCTTCTACTCTTTCTCTTCAGTCTCTGGATTTCTCATCAATTCCCCTGCCTTCCTTTAACAGTGGGAGAGATTCGGGGGCAGGGGGAGAGCCATTTGTCCTTTCTCCTCCTACTTGCTCTCGGTTTGGTCAAATTCAAACCAAGAGAGGTGAGCCCTGCGTGGATGTGAAGAGAGCTTTGTCACCTCTCAAGAAAAATGATTCCAGGCCGTGAGATGCTTCTGCTACTATAATGTGCCACTTCTTGCAATTAGTTCTTGTTCCATGAGGACCAAGCACTATTGATCTCCTGCTCCCTCTCTCTGGCAGGAAGTCTCAGCAGCTCCAGCCATCTGCGGTGGGAGGTTGCATGGCATCTTGACTTGGGCAAAAGGAAGTGTCACACTGGGAAGTGAAGGATTCTTCACAGAAGTTAATCCTTATGCAAGATGGATCATAAACACCATTGAAAGCTACTGAGGCTCCTCTGTCCCTGCATCCCTTCAGTGCAGTAGCTTCTTGATATCTACACTGGATCCACAGCTCTATCTTTCCTGTTCTTGAACAGAATTAATTAAAAACAAAAATGACACTAAAAACTTAGGCTGTGGCCCCTGATCTCTTTATCACATAAACTGTAAACATGATGAGAAATTTAGCAACATCCTCACCATTTGTTCATTCAAAAATTATTGAGGGCTTCCCTGGTGGCGCAGTGGTTGAGAGTCCGCCTGCCGATGCAGGGGACACGGGTTCGTGCCCCAGTCCGGGAAGATCCCACATGCCACGGAGCGGCTGGGCCCGTGAGCCATGGCCGCTGAGCCTGTGCGTCTGGAGCCTGTGCTCTGCAACGGGAGAGGCCACAACAGTGAGAGGACCGCGTACCGCAAAAAACAAAAAACAAAAACTAAAAATAGAACTACCATACGACCCAGCAATCCCACTACCGAGCATATGCCCTGAGAAAACCATAATTCAAAAAGAGTCATGTACCACAATGTTCATTGCAACTCTATTTACAATAGCCAGGACATGGAAGCAACCTAAGTGTCCATCGACAGATGAATAGATAAAGAAGATGTGGCACATATATACAATGGAATATTACTCAGCCATAAAAAGAAATGAAATTGAGTTATTTGTAGTTAGGTGGATGGACCTAGAGTCTGTCATACAGACTGAAGTAAGTCAGAAAGAGAAAAACAAATACCGTATGCTAACACATATATATGAAATCTAAAAAAGAAAAAAAAGAAAATGGTCATGAAGAACCTAGGGGCAAGATGGGAATAAAGACGCAGACCTACTAGAGAATGGACTTGAGGACACAGGGAGGGGGAAGGGTAAGCTTGGACGAAGTGAGAGAGTGGCATGGACATATATACACTACCAAATGTAAAATAGATAGCTAGTGGGAAGCAGCCACATAGCACAGGGAGATCAGCTCCGTGCTTTGTGTCCACCTAGAGGGGTGGGATAGGGAGGGTGGGAGGGAGAGAGACACAAGAGGGAAGAGATATGGGGATATATGTATATGTATAACTGATTCACTTTGTTATAAAGCAGAAACTAACACACCATTGTAAAGCAATTATACTCCAATAAAGATGTTAAAAAAAAGATCTATTCTCTTAGAAAATTTCAAGTACACCATACAACAATATTAACTCTAGTCACCATGCTGTACATTAAACCTCCAGAATTTACTCATCTTACAATTGAAAGTTTGTATCCTTTGATCAACATACCCCTATATCCTCCACCCCCTAGTCCTTGGTAACCAGCATTCTACTGTCTGTTTCTATGCATTTGGCTTTTTTAGATTTCACATTTAAGTGAGATAGTATTTATCTTACTGTTTCTGGCTTATATCACCCAGTATAACATCCTCTAAAACAAGAAAAACGGAGCTGGAGGAATCAGGCTCCCTGACTTCAGACTACACTACAAAGCTATAGTCATCAAAAAAGTATGGTACTGGCACAAAAACAGAAACATAGATCAATAGAACAGGACAGAGAGTCCAGAGATAAACCCACACACCTATGGTCAACTAATCTATGACAAAGGAGGCAAGAATATACAATGGAGAAAAGACAGTCTCTTCAATAAGTGGTGCTGGACAGCTACATGTGAAAGAATGAAATTAGAACACTCCCTAACACCATACACAAAAATAAACTTAAAATGGATTAAATACCTAAATGTAAGACCAGATACTATAAACCTCTTAGAGGAAAACACAGGCAGAACACTCTACGACATAAATCGAAGCAAGATCTTTTTTGATCTACCTCCTAGAGTAATGAAAATAAAAACAAAAATAAACAAATGGGACCTAATTAAATTTAAAAGCTTTTGCACAGCAAAGGAAACCATAAACAAAACAAAATACATTATCTCAGAATGGGAGAAAATATTTGCAAACGAAGTGACTGATGAGGGAATAATCTCCAAAATATACAAACAGCTCATGCAGCTCAATAACATAAAAACAAACAACCCAATCGAAAACTGGGTGGAAGATCTAAATAGACATTTCTCCAAAGAAGACATACAGATGGCCAAAAAGCATATGAAAAGATGCTCAACGTCACTAATTATTAGAGAAATACAAATAAAAACTACGATGTGGTATCACCTCACACTGGTCAGAATAGCCATCATCAAAGAATCTACAAACAATAAAGGCTGCAGAGGGTGTGGAGAAAATGGAGCCCTTCTACACTGTTGGTGGGAATGTAAATTGGTACAGCTACTATGAAGAACAGTAAGGAGGTTCCTTATAAAAACTAAAAATAGAGCTACCATTTGATCCAGCAATCCCCCTCCTGGGCATATACCCAGAGAAAACCATAATTCAAAAAGATACATGCACCCCAATGTTCATTGCAGAACTATTTACAATAGCCAGGACATGGAAGCAACCTAAATGTCCATAAACAGAGGAAAGGATAAAGATGTGGTACATATATACAATGGAATATTACTCAGCCATAAAGTAGAATTAAATAATGCCATTTGCAGCAACATGGATGGACCTACAGATTGTCATACTGAGCGAAGGAAGTCAGACAGAGAAAGACAAATATATGATATCACTTATATGTGGAACCTAAAAAAATAGTACAAATGAACTTATTTACAAAGCATTAATAGAATCACAGAATTTACAAAGCATTAATAGAATCACAGATGTAGAAAACAAACTATGGTTACCGGGGGTCGGGGGGGCGGGAAGGGGTAAAGGGATAAACTGGGAGATTGGGATTGACATATACACACTATTATATACAAAATAATAAGGAGCTACTGTATAAGCACAGGGAACTCTACTCAATACTCTGCAATGACCTATATGGGAAAGTAATCTAAAAAACAGTATATATGTATATATAACCGATTCACTTTTCTGTACAGCAGAAAGTAACACGACATTGTAAATCAACTATACTCCAATAAAAAAAAAATGTAGAATTTCCTTGTCCTTTGAGAGACAATTTGAGTTTTGGAAATAGGCAAATGTCCTTCTGTTAAGCAGTATGTTTGATTCATCTGGGTATGTCACTTGAGTCAAAAAGAGATGTAACTTACAAAAAAGTGCAGTTTATTTTGATCTGGCTCATGAGGTAGTTAAGTAAGCATTTCCAAAAAAAAATTCCCAAAAGAAATGTTGAGCTATACAATTATTGCTGGGCTGGAAAATAAGGCAAAGAATCTCAATCATTTTCTTTTAAAGAATTAATATATTATTTTCAAATAAAGACACTCAAATAAACACACACCCATTAAAAAAAACAAAATCTTAAACTAAAATACTTCCTCCTAAAGAGGAATCTTTGGCAAGAAAACTAACATTTGTGGAGATACTACTTTGCTCTTGTTTTTCTCATTTTGTTGCAGATTGGAAACATTTTGTTATGGGTCTGCACAGTTCATAGTATGTGTGAACTACTGATATAAAGGAAATAACTTGAATTAGGAATGAAGAGACTTAGTTTCAAATCCTAGTTTTATGGGTTTAAGAAAACCACTTTTTGAGTGATTTTAAATGAAAAATTAGGCTTAGAGCTCACTAAGTTCCTTCAAACTCTCAGAATAGGAGAGACCTTGTTTAAGGGTACAAACTTGCAACTAGTAGATAAATAAGTTCTGGAAATCTAATACACAGTATAGTGAATATAAATAACAATATTGTATTATAATCAAACTTGCTGAGGGACTAGATCTTAATTTTTCCCAGCACAAAAAAGAAATGATGATTATGTGAGGTGGTAGAGGTGAACTGTTGCCACAATGGCAATCATATTACAGTATTCAAATGTGTCAAATCAATACGCTATATACCTTAAATTTATAAAGTGTTTCTCGTCAATATATTTCAATTTAAAAAATTAGAAAGGAGACAGTGATTAATGTAAAATATGGGACAAATAAAAAACATGGAAGCTCAAAAAGTAAAATAAAATTGAATGAGTAAGATTCCAACTCAAAGGACACTTTTTAAACGTTTGAATTGTCAGAAATGTTTTAAGTAATTTATTTCATTTCATTGCAGAAATGTCGTATATTTACATCTAACTTCCAAGAATTTAATCTCTTTTATAAGTAGAGAGACACTTTGTATCATGAGAAATTGTTAATCTGATCATTTCCTATGGTCTTAGTGGTCATAGCTGTGATTTCTCTCAGTGTTTGAACTCTTCCTTTCTACCAGGAGATGAAATATGATGAAAAAGAGGGAAAGGAAAAAAGAAAGGTTGGTATCTCATAACTCTTCAAGTTCTATTTCTTTGTTTCCTCTAGACAAGGACCCCGACTCACTGCAGAATGTCAATATCTCTGTAATTTCCAAGACTGAGTGCCGCGAAGCCTATAAAACCTACAACATCAGAGATAGTATGATGTGCGTGGGCATTGTGCCAGGAAGGAGGCTGCCCTGCAAGTTAATGTACTCTCAATGCCTTAATTTTCCCATTTTATTGTGTCCTTTGCCAGAAAGATAACCCAGTTTCCTTTTCCCTGGCAGGAAGTCACAGCTGCCCCTGCCCTGCGCCATGGGGTACTTCAAGGAATCCTGACTTTTGTAGATGGGTGTGTTTTGAGAGCCGATGTTGGCATCTATACCAGATTCATTAACTACATACCCTGGATTGAAAATACCGTCCCGAACAACTGAGCTCTCATGATGGGAATTCTAGACCATATGACACCACCTGTCCCCAAGTCCAGCCTCAGAACTAAATCTAATCAGTGTCCTGAGTTGCATCGCACATACCTGTCTCACTCCTGCCCCACAGAGTGGGTGGCTGGTACCTACCTGTACTGTGATTATACATGGCAGCCCTCCCTCCTCACCTAATGATGATGATGGCAAACTACATACCCCTTAGGCAGTTGGAATTTATGGAGCGGCAATTGTGTCCTCTCTAACGAATCGACCATTGACTTATTGAAAAAAAAAAGGCCACTCGATTGCCATCTTGGGCGACAAAACCCCTACTACTTGCACAGAATTCAATAGCATGTGCTTTTGGCAAGTTACACACGGCAAGCGGAAGTCTGAGAAGGATGGCGCTACACAGAAGTCACAGGGAAGGGAGAAGGTTTAAGGAGGGGGGTTGTTGGAGGAATGGCGCTTGGTTTCTCCCTGCCCACACAACTCTCAGCACCAGACACAGACTCTGGACATGCATTTTGCAGGATTCTCAGTAGGGACTTGCGCTCTGAGAGGTTAATACAAAAGTTAACCGGGGCTTAGGACACAGCAGATGAACAGGGAGTCCAGGATGGATTTTGCCAATATACCTGCACGTGGGCTCCTTCTATTATGCCAGCTGCCCCAGGAACTGCATTCTCCTCCAGTTATCACTCTTGCCTTTTTCTTCCTTCCTTTTCTTTTCATTTCACCTCTGCAGCTCCATTTACCACCTGAGAGTTTTAATTGATAGTTTTCTATGGGGAGTGGCCTTTGGTCAGTTGACTGAGGATCAAAACCACAAAAACAAAACCGAGTTCTAGAGAGTTCTGTCTGTGGCCATTACCAGTGGACTATTACACCCTTACGGTCTAGCTAGGCAAGAAGAGAACTCCTCTCAGGAAGCAGAAGTTCCAGCAGTAAATCTTGTGCTCACTAGGGTTCTAAAACCTCTAAGTCAATAAAGCCTAGCTTGCGGTGTTGAACAGCAACATCGTGTGTGGATTATTCAGTGCTATTGTGAGCACTTCACCCTCGTGTATGTTATTAGTTGAATTTTTTTTTTGCTTTGGAAGAAACAGATGGTTTTTGCAGGAAAGCACCTCAGCCTCTGTAGATGTTTCCATTTGAAATGGTGCTACAGTTTCAACAGATCATACTGATATCTTACAAAGCCAACTGATCCTAGGTGATGAAGCAGATGGTAAGGTCACTGAATTCCATGGGCATCAGCCTACTGTCTCACTGCCACCACTGTAAGGTAACTTCCTTGGTTGGAAAGTACATTCCATTTTTGTGGAATATATAAGGGATTCAAGGATGGTGGTACTGAGAGTGACGATGGCAAAAGAAAGAAAATCCAAATCTAGAATATGTCGGGAATTCCCTGGTGGTCCAGTAGTTAGGACAATGCATTTTCACTGCCGAGGGTGTGGGTTTGATCCCTGGTCGGGGAACTAAGATCTCACAAGCCACGTGGCACAGCCAAAAAAAAAAACAGAATATGTCATGTGCAGTGAGAACAAATAGCTACTCCCTCCATGACAAAAAGGGACTCATCTCCCACCACATGGCTGGTGGGAGACCTGGGGTACCAGTGATATGTCATCATTATATTAAGGGTGAGATTGGTCACTGACACTGGCAAACTGGGTCTTTGCAAGAAGTCTCTGCATACGCTCCGTTTGGTTCCACTGCTCACTTTGTTTGTAGAGCCATTTAAAAACCACTCAGAACAATGAGGAAGGGCTTCAGAGTACACGGGCTTGTCTATCTGATCATTAAAGTCTTCTGCAGTGAGAGCATTTTGGTGAGGATTCTCATGGGACACATTTTCCTGCTCCAAGCTGACCTTGAAAAACACTTGTACATAATTCTTCCTCAAATAACTTATCCCCTCCCCCATCTTGCTCTTTCTGAGTGCCTACCAGGGCAGACCACCAGCCACTCCTAAGAAATTCAAATAAATCTTGACCTCAAGAAAGAGAACTAGATATGTTGATTGAACTTTTGTCTCCTGAGAAGAATTCAATTCTCCTTTTTCCTTCACGGCATCCCTCTGAAGGGTTTTAATATCACAACAGTACACGTGCAATTGGACCAATATATCAACCAAAGTTATGCATAATCAAGATGAAGTCTTTTCGCCCTCAGCGAACTGTTCAGGGAGAAATCTCTTTGAGGTCATAAGTGTGGATTGAGGAAAGGTTGCCCAGAGCAATTGCTTATGCAACTAATTTGGACACTCAGGGCCTGATTTACCTCTGTTCCATTTACGTTTCTAATTGAGAATGCAATGCTACTGAGCATATCCAAGTTAATGACAAGGAGAGGAAGGTAGCCCCACCTAGAGCAAGTATCATGGTCAACAGGTGGTCGGCAGTCTGGCATTTAATCTCCACCTGACCCTAGTAGCAAACCAGAAGCTATTTCTCAAAAAGCTACCGTGACTTTGCTACCTAGTTTAGGGATCTCTGTATTGATTTTCTTATTAGGCTTTGTCATACACTTCATCTAGGTTGCTAAAAATACTGTTAGCACTATTGGAGCTACAGAGTTTAAACCCAAGAAACAGAACCAATTGTACTTCAACTTGTGCAGGCTGGAGAATCTTTTCTGACTTAGTCTCTCCCTAAACTAGCAACTTTTTAGATCACTCATTAAATGGCTCAGAGCATGATATCCCAATGAGATATATGTTGCTCATAAAATTTAGAGACCTTCGGACATCACTCTTAATGGTAGAGAGCACAAGTTTCAACAATGCGTTCATTTCAGTGGAGGAACCAATCATACACCCACAAGCTTCACTGCAGAAGCAGGTGATTCTATTTTTACTTGTTGCATCACCTACTCATTACCATACATCTGTTTTCCCAAGACATCTGGGAAACTTGCTACTTGCTGTCTGGTCCTATCGCCATGATATCATCAATACAGCAGACCAGTATGGTACCCTTTGAGGCTGCCAAGTCCCTTAAAGATTACATTCAGGTACAGGGCCAGAGCAATCATGATTGCTCTGGAGGTGAAATATATACTGCTGTTTCTGCCAAATGAAAGCTAAGTAATTCTGAACTTCTCAAAGACAACGTACAAAAATGCACTTGCCGTGATCATAAATGGGTAAACAGATAAAAAAAAATGTTGTGGTATAGCCATACAATAGAATACTTCACAGCAATATAAACGAATGAACATTCGATACAACTATCAACATGGATAACCTCAAAATAATTAAGCTGAGTGAAATAAGCCAGACAAAATGAATACGTACAGTATGACTCCAGGTTTATCTACATGCACACAGATCTACAGTGACTGAAGGCAGTGGTCTAGTGTAGGCAAGGATGCAGAAAGTGGAGTGAGGGACAGGTAACACAAAGGGAAACATTTCTACGCGTGATACATATGTTCATTATCTTGGTTGTGGTGACGATTTAATCACATGTTTAACAAACCTTTCAAACTCATCAAATTGTACGTTTTAAATATATGCAGTTTATCATATGACAATTATATTTCAATAAAACTATTAAACAACAACAACATAAATGCACTTGCTAGGTCAATAGTTACATACCAAGAATGAAGGACTGTATTTATTTGCTCTGGTAAGGAGGCTACGTATGGAACAGCAACTATAATTGGCATTACCACCTGATTACCCAATAATCGAACACTATCATTCCCCACTACTCTTTTGACTTGGGCCAAGCTGAAGAACTGAATGGGATTATAATAGAAATTACCACCCAGCGCAGTTCAAGCCTGTGTTGGTAGTACTGATCTCGGCAATGTGCTCATGCATTAGATTTACTAAAGGAAGTTTCTGTCAACTTCCTCTTAGCGTTTTCTACAAGGTAAACCCTCCGGTCACAGGCCAGGGAGAGATTGTAATAGTTGTAGCAATTCTACCAGTTGTAGATTAAAAAGTGCACCTCCCCCAGCAACAGTACACACAGGAAATAAGGAAATAGATACAGAGCCCCATTGAATTGCTCTAGGAAAGACTTAGGTTAAAAAAAAAAATCCATGAATCGCTCAATTTTCATAAGCCCCACTCTGATCAGAGGTTGGCACGGACCATGTCTTCCCCCCACCACCAATTAGAACGCATTCAGTTTCCCTCAAAAAATTAAGCTATGTTCTTGTCCGTGGAGCACAAGTTGCCAGGCAAATAGACACTGGTCACTTTTATATAAGCTCGAAGCCTCTCAGTGTTAGACTAGAGTCCATTCTCCAGCTCCCTTCCGCTCAAGGGGCATCGAAACAGTTAATATAACTAACAGGTCTGTGAGCGAGAGAGGAGGCTGTGATACTTTCGCACATTGACTCACATCGGTCCACTGTTATCAGATCTGTTGGTGTGGTTTTTTGGTTGGTTTTTTGATTATGTAAATCAAATAAGAACTTGAACTTCCTGTCAATTTCATTCCCGGGGATCCCGTTTTTATGGAGAACCCTTGAGAGAATCCTCTTCAAGGCCCCAAAACATCATCATGTAATATCATTCATTTCCATTTTGAGTTAGAGAAGCAGGTGAAATTAATAACTTGACGTTGTCTATGTTCCTTTAGCAAGTTACATTAAAATGTAAAAGGTTCTTTAGCAGGAGATAAATGACACTGAAGGAGGAGAAAATGTGACACCTACAACATTCTTCTTCAAGGCTTCTCTGTTCATTTGCATTTTGTGTTTTTAACAGAAAATAGGACGGAGGCTACCCCTCAGTATCCTGAAGGGCGGGATGAGTCTGCCTCATTTTAAGTTGCAGCACTGGGCATCCTGTTGTCATATATCTAAGCCGCATTCTCTATCAGCTCCATAAGTAACATTGCTAGAAATTTCCCTCTCCATCTGCCCTACTCCTTTATCTCTCTCAATTTGTTCAGAATTTATGTAAAGAAAATAGGGGTGTCACTCCTTATAGCCTCCTCAAACGCTAACAATACGTCAGGATTGGTGATACGCCCAAAACCACCATTCTCAAGGCTGAAAAGCTCCCCAAAGTTAAATGTGAATGGATAGGGTCTCACAAAAACTGGGTGAAGGTTAGGCTGGAGCTTGTTCTTGTGCACAGAAATGAACACCAGCTACTGCACTGATGAGACTTTCAAGACGTCTTAGAACTTAATTTAGAATTTCTTCCTTTGTGTATTTACTTCAAGGATGGGAGGATCTGAGAAACCATAAAGTGAGCTCTGTTCAATAGGGAACCAGGGTGGAAAAAAAAAAAACCCCTGGTTTAAAGACACTGGCTCAAAAAATTGGAATAGAATCAAATTGCCCAGCGGAAGCTAAAGATGGGGCTTTGAGAAGCTGGGCCAGGGTTGGACACTAACAAGAAACCCCAAGGCCATCACTCTCAGGCCCTTTGAAAACTCACACAGCACTAGGCAGCTTGATTATCTTACTTTGGGCTTTCTGGCAGCTACTCTGACCAAAATTAAACCAATATGCCATAGAGACAAATGTCTTCCCCTTGTCTTTCCCCCAGTCTATACTTGCTCGTCCCTGGCTCTCTGAAGCCCCAAACCCCTACCCTGATCAATTTAATTGACACGTCTATAGTCCGCAGAGCTCCATCTACAACAGCAGCCCAAGACCGGGGTCCAATGCTGTCCTTTGTGAAAGGAGTTTAAACATCCTCCTTATTCAAGTGACTCATCACCAAGCCAAACTTGCTATTACATTTTTCTACCTTAACAGGCCCAATTCTAATGACTGGGCTTCTGTTCTGTTCCTGCAGTAAAGTCACCCTTTGTATCCCAGTTGCATTAATGCTGTCTCTGACTTGACAACCTTGTCTGATTCTCTGGCTCCTATAAGCTTGGACTCTGCCTTACTCTCCCCAGGTGGTGCTAGAAACTCGTAAGAGGCCAGCTTCTTGATGTCAGAACGTCCTGCTGCTAAGTGCCTGCCATACACTTAGTTTCCCTGGCCTGCCACGCCTCTACTGGCCACCTGGCCCTGACAGCCTGCCTGGTTGCCCTTCTACCCTCACTTCAGTATGCTTTGGCGTTAGCTTAGCTGAATCCCTCCTGTTATTGTCAACCCCATCCCCCCTCTTTGACTCCTACCATCTGCCCCACCACTGCAAGTTCATTTAATTCATAGATTCCCCCAAAGGGTGACCTAGGGTTAGCGTAGTTGAGAGGGTGTGGATTTGGGATCCAAGCTGGTATTTAATCCTAGCTTCAACAGCTACTAGCTGTGTGTCCTTGGGCAAGTAATTAAGTAATTTAACCTCTCTTGCCTTAGTGTATTTATCTCTCAAATGGGACCCATAATACTTTTCTGGATTGTTGGGAATAAATAACTTATGAAAGGCACGTAGCATAATACTTGGCACATAGTAGGCACTCAAGAAATCATAATTCCACTGAAGCCTTTACCAAGGGATGACTGGGAATCTGTCACCATTTCTTTACATCTGTGCTTATTTCTTCAATTAGAATTAAACTTATTTGCTGGGACTTCCCTGGTGGTCCAGTGGTAAACACTTCGCCTTCCAATGCAGAGGGTACGGGTTTGATCCCTGGTCGGGGAGCTAAGATCCCACATGCCTCGCCGCCAAAAATACCAAAGCATAAAACAGAAGCAATATTGTAACGAATTCAATAAAGACTTTAAAACAATGGTCCACATCAAAAAAAATCTTAAAAAAAAAGAATGAAAACTATTTTCATGTCCAAACGTGTCAGGATTCATCCCAAACCCAGTTTATCCAGTTCATCCCAGTTTATCATCAACAAGCTCCCACCAGGGCACTCTGTGAGTATGCCTAAAGCTCAAGGGACCCTTGCATGGATCCTGAAACCCTAACAATTATTAACTCATTACCAACTCCCCTCTCCCCAAGCCCACCTGTATTTAATCCCCTACCTTCACATTAGACCCCCTCTTCCTCCCCTACTCAGGGGCCCTGAAACGATGGCATATGGGTCTTAAATACTAGCTGTGTTTCTGCTTGGGGCTCAGGAGTCTGAATTACAACCAAGATGTTACACAAGGATATATAACTCCTTTCTTTGCCGCTCGACAAGCGAAATTTTGAGCTCATGCTTTCTGCTCTCTGAGGACCTTCTAAATGAAAGAATAAGGAAGGAAATAAGAGGGGTAAAATTTGGAGGAAGTAAAGAGGAAACATGCCTCATATTTCTTGAAAGTCACACCCTACTAGTAAAATACTGACAACTGAGCAGGCATTTTTATACATTGATTGATTGATTGAGAGAGTGACTGAGACAAAGGAGAACAAGTAGACAGCTGTCGTTGGTGACTGTATTCACGTGCCAGTCCTTCAATTCCACGATCTTCAGACTAATCCAAACCGTGAAGACAACTACAGGGCAGAAGCTGGTTTACACGAACAGAAAATACACTGCTTTTCCCTCCAAGTGATTAGATTTAATCAGTATAATTCTGTCTATTCCAGTCTGATCCTGCATCCAGGTGACTAGCTTGGCCCTTTCCTCACTCTTCTTCTCGGGCCACTCACCTGACCTACTCCACGTGGTGTGTAGATTTCCCTGCGTTCTCTGACCATGTTTGCCAAACAGCCTCTCCTGATGGCATCACAGCAATGTTTTTTATTTCCCCCAACCAGGGTTTGAACCCTGTGCCCCAGCAGTGAGAGCACCGAGTCCTAACCACTGGACCACCAGGGAATTCCCACATCACTAGCAATGTTATGTGCATCGGCTTTCTGGAGGGGGGGCAAAGATGCTGGCCAGGTAACACCTCCCCCATCCCAGTAGTAATGTATTCATTATGCAGAGAGAGGTGTTGAGAGTCCTAGACGTAGAAACAGAATTCCTGTTTGTTGAGACCTGGTTCTACTACTATTAGCTATGTGACATCAGGCAAGTCATACAAACTCTTGAGCATCCATTTCCCTATTTAAAAAAAATGGTGGTATGTACTTGCCTAATAGAGCATTTGAAAGTATTGAAGGAGAAAATGAAATTAAATATACTTTGCAAAGAAACGGACAAATCACTTATCAACCTGAAGATGGGAGACTCACAGGACATTGATCAATATTTCCTATCTGAGTAACCAGGCAATAACATTATCCATTCAGTCAAAAAGCATCGTTTGAACCCCTACCATCTGCCATTCTGCGAGGGCTAGTTTCATCACCATGGAATCAAGGATACAGGCAATAGTATTAACGCATAGTTCAGGGTCTGAGAGAGCAGAATTGCATCCAGGAAGTCGCCAGAGAGCTCTCAGGGATTGAGGTTGAAGGGAACCCATCGGAGCAATGGTCCTTTCCATCACTCCAGCCAGATGCTTGGCTATAGTTGTTTTAAGAACTGCCAGCAGAGGGCCCCAGCTTTCCTTTAAGAGCCGGCGGCCCAGGGCCTCCCTGCCCTACCATTTCCTCTGTATTAAACCGCCTCTCGATGGCCTCTGACTGCGGACCTCCCAGTGATATTCTCAAACAGAGGTACCCTTCCTGGAGAAATGAGAGAACACAGGTCTCCAGATGCCCCCAGGGCTCCAGATGCCCCCAGGGCTCTGGGCCAGGCTCTCGACCTCCTCTTCATCCCTGTCCTTGTCCTCTAGAGCTGGGCAGGTGTTCACCACCACACCTGAGAGGGGCTGAGAGAAGACCAACACCTATGGCTGCTGTCATGCCCTTGGTGCAGGTCGTGGAGATCCGTGGGCAGATGGCGCTCCCTGATGGAAAAAACTTCTCACTGCCCACAAGCACTGAGGAAAGAGCAAGTGCCTGCAGCTCTGCACCGCAAACCACACGCCCACCCACCCCGCCATCAGAGACGGGGCTGCCTTTGAAATGCCTCCTTATTCACTCACTCCCACCCTGCACCCCAGTTACCTGCTCACGTGGTCCACACCGTCTAGGACGGAGAAGCTCCGAGCTGGAAGCAGAGTGGATTAGCTGAGCTGGAAGCAGAGTGGATTAGCTGCGGTACGGTCTCCCGTCTCTGCAGGGGTCTCAGGATGGGGTTCTCTCTCATAACGCCTCTCCCGCTGGTTCCCGGCCATTTGTCTGGGGCTGAGTCTCCTTGTTCTGCCCTCACTCCATGTGTGCCCTTCCTCAGGCTGCAGACCCAGTTCTGAGCCACGGCTTTTAGGTCAATATTTGGTAAATCCTCCACTATGGAACCCAGACGCTGGTCCTTTCTAGGTCAGGCCCTCTCTGTGGATCTTAATTTTAGAAAGATCGACTTGAGCTTGAGGTGTGAGAAATTTAGGCAGTGCTGAGTGCCGAGAATGTGGATCTAACTGGAAAAAACGTGTGCTTATTTATTCCAGCGGTGTGAGTGGGGGGTCATACGTTGAGATATTCACTCTACCCCTTTTCTGAGCTCCCAGAATTTCTCTGGGTTTCTTTTCAGCACCCCTCTGGGCACTGATACTGGTACTGAAATGCAATATGCTTTTTTTTTTTGCGGTACGCGGGCCTCTCACTGTTGTGGCCTCTCCCGTTGCGGAGCACAGGCTCCGGACGCGCAGGCTCAGCGGCCACGGCTCACGGGCCCAGCCTCTCCACGGCATGGGGGATCTTCCCGGACCGGGGCACGAACCCACGTCCCCTGCATCGGCAGGCGGACTCTCAACCACTGCACCACCAGGGAAGCCCGCAATATGCCTCTTATACACGCATACTGTGGAGAAAATAGCTAACAGTGATTAAGTGCTTCCTACGTGCCTCTGTATTTTCCTAAAGGCTTCACCTGAATTGCGTTGTTAATCCTAGCAGCAACCTTCTGAGTTGGGTAGAGTTACTGTCTGTACTTTGCAAACACAGAAACTAAGTTTCAGTGAGATGAGGTCTTCCCCAAAGCCCCAAGTGGCAGAGTCAAGGCTGCCCCCAGCCCTGCAGAGCCCATGGGTCGATTGCTGTGCTCATTTGGCCGAGTGTCTCTGAAGCGCAGTGGGAAAGTGGCGGGGGAGGTCTGCTTGTAGTAAAGAGGCCAGAAGGGAGTCTCTGGGTGGGGAGGAAGCAGGCTGGGGGACCGTCAGGGCAGAGGAGGACATTGGGTCTGTGGTTGGGAAGCAGGGGCGGTTTTTATTCATTTGCCCAAGAAGGATGTCTCACTGTGTCTTTACTGCAGGTGCAGAATAGGGCTCTGCCCTGGGTCACATTGGCCACGTGTAGGCTCAGCTCTGTTTCACCGACCCGCGTGGCCCGGTAATCTGCTCCAGGAAGGGGTATGACCTTCTCATCCCCAGAACTCCGCAGATTGGCCAGCAACTGTAGCTGCCCCTGGAGATCCCGTTGGTACCAGCTCATCCAGGGGTACTGGGAATTCCTCAGGGTGCAGCGCAGGGTTTCAGCCTGTCCGCGAGGCACCAGGACCCACCTGGGGCTTTGCTCCACCAAGCTTGTGTCGGCATCTGAAACACACAAGCAGGCCAAGCTAAAGGTCCTGGGGGTAGTAAAGGTAGCTAAAGGCCACTGCCAGAAATAACTAGTTATAGCCGAATCCTGAAGAGGGGGTCCTATGAGTAAGGCGGAGAGGAGGCTGCTGGGAACAGGACGGGCACTCTCACAGGGCGAGGAGATATGTAGATCTGGGATCAGGGAGCAAAACCTCTGTACCCACAGGGGCCCCAGTGACCCAGTCCCTTTTTCCCTCCCTCAAGCCACCGAGTGGCTGTCTCTGCCTGGCCTCTGACCTGTACTCACTGCACCCATGAGAACCCAGCCCCACAGGATGGGAAACAGGGCCATTCCCGGGCCTCTCCGGCAGGGCAGTGGGACGGGGGACCACGGCACAGGGACAGCCTAGGCAGGAGAGCTGATCTTGGCCTGTAAGGTGGTGATTAGTGTCTGAGGCTGTCTGGGCCCGACACTCAAAAGGGAGCGGCTTTTCCAGGAAACTCAAGATCGTATCTTCTCACTGAGGCTCAAACCTCAAACTGGAGTTTCCTGTTTCGGCACGCCAACACGCACTCACTCGTACACACTCCCCAGGCTCACTGGGGGCCTTAGTGAAGGTGTCTGGCCCTGCACCCTCTTAGCTGCTTCGCAGAGATTCCGTGCTGAATCCGTGCCTCAAGTTTTTGCAAGGAATTAAAGTAACTCATTGCAATGAAGCCACACTTGCAGATTGAACAAAGACCTCTTCTCATAGGCATAGAGGCTGCTGCAGGTCAGTGTTGGGCGGTCGGCAATGGACACTCATCTCCAGTGACCTGTGTTTTCCTCTGTAAAAGCAAATACAAACCAAATGGAAGAGGCTCAGTTCTCCTGTTGAAAATAAGGGGAGAGACTTCCCTCCCCTCCATTTTCTTAGAGCATTTACTGTAGAAAACTTGTAAGTTCTTTCTCTGTCTCTTTGAAATGCATACACTCTTAAAAGCTAAATCACCTCTTGCCAGCATTAAGACCCAGGAATGTCTTTCTCAAGGACCTGCAACCATCTCTTCGGAATATAAACATCAAGGAAGATGAACTTAACTTAGTCTAGAGCAGACGGCTGGCACCGAGTTGCAAAATGATTTCATCATAAAGATATAACATGTCTATTTCTCCTTTGGTAAAGCCAATTTGCAAACACAGATAGACAGCCCAATTACCAAGTGACTTCAGCGTGAACTGTGGATGAACGAACAAAAGGTCCTGTCGAGTCCTCTCATTTGGGGACTAGTTATTGCTTATCTTGAGAACACGTGTGCAGTGGGTTTGATCTGCTGGTCTGTATGATAGGCCGAAATTTTTTTTTGTCTCTGCAATCTCTTAACGAAATGCTTGTGGTGTGTATCACATTCTGACTTAATGATTATTCAATAATAAAACTGTTTTCTTTCTCTTCTACCTTTGTGGAGAGATTTTCTGAGTTGGGAGGGGATTTTGTTTTTAATTGTATTTTCCCAGCAACTCACAGTGCTGCCACTTACTGGCAGTGTGAACTTGGACTTCGGTTTCTTCCTCTGTAAGATGAAGATAATAATGAAAGCCTTTTCATAGGAGTAAGTGGATTCATACATGAACATTTCTGAGAGTAAAACTTGGCAGAGACTAATCGCTTAATGAGTTGACCTCTATTATTGCAATTGTAAACTTCCGATAAAAACATATAGTGGCTTTTATTGGTCTTTAATCTCCTATCACTTAGTAATCAACTGAGATTCAAATCACGAGTTCTCATACTTTTTTTAACATTGATAAGAGGCCTCGTGTTTTGGTAACCAATGATCTGGGAAATGAGATTTAAAAGACCCACACCTACCGTGGCTACAACCTCAGCATGTTATAGACAGAACTATGGAGACACAGAGGGGTCTAGCAACAAAACTTTACTCTTTCAGGACCTGGGGCTGCACAATATTCAAGTTGGTGTCAGGACACTCCATAAATGGAGAAGGGAATTAGAGCAGGGTGAGGCTGCAGACCCATCTTCCGAGAGAGTCTGTGTGTCGCGGCCCAGCAGCGGCCTGGCATCCTGGGGGTCTTTGCCTCCCAGAGTCACTATTTTTTCTAATCTGCTGGAGTTTTAATACATGCAACAATATGGTTCACACGAGTCTGGCCAAAGATAACAGTCACTGATGGCATTTGGTGATGGTATAATACAGTTTACAATTCACTTGGCTCGCAAGCTTTGAAACCGTGTGGTTCGATTTTTTTAAAAATACGGATTTTCATTATGTACAATTCCGTGTGTAACTTCATTAATATTTTCTATATCACACTTTCAAATTTGCATCATCTAAATGTGCACAAAATGTCAATTGCACTACATTCTAAGTAACATGTGCTGATTCCCTTTTTTGGGGGGGAGGCGGGAATCTGATTTTTTTGTACGTTAAGTTTCAGGTGTACAGCATTATAATTCAACACCTGTACACACTGCAAAGTGATCTCCACCACAGGTATGGTTACCATCCATCACCATGCAGTTGACTCCCTTCACCCACCCCCATGTCCCCTTCCCCTCGGGTAACCTCTGCTCTGATCTCATGTGCTGAGTCACTCTTGTCTTTGGCCCCCTTACCTATTCCCAGCCACATCCGTCACTCCAGAGAGGGAGAGAGATGAGCTCTGTGAAGCATTGCCCAAATCACACCTCTTGAATACCAGACCAAAGGACACGCTGAGATGGTGTGTCCTCACAAGCCTCGTGCACTTAATCCTGAGGTTTGCTTCTGAGAGAGTCAACTCTGGGATTTGGATGACTAAAGGAAAGGGGGCTGGGAGAGGGGAGAAAACCATAACTGGGGTTGTGGTGGTCAGCACTCTGGCCGGTGAGCAGATTGCAGGAAAACGGATCCTGGACCCATCTTGGTTTACAGGGCTGGCAGTCCTATCTCCCGGCCCCCTTCTCCATTTGTCTTAATCCCCAAGTGCGACTGGGATCACAGTGTCTCTGACAGCCCTGTTATCTCCTCCCCGGGCTCCGGTTCCTCAAGGTCGGTGACTCCCCAGGCTCCATCCTCTGGCCTTGGCCAGGCTCCCGTCCTGGGCCAAAGTAAGCCTCTTCCTTCCAGGTGGCTGCTTAGCTCCCTACCTTCTCTGCCTGCTCAGAGGTGGGTGGTATGCTTGCCCTCTTGGGAACGGTGTTTCCTCCCCACCGCACCCCAGTTACTACTCAGGTGCTCACAGCAGCTGCAAACAACCTCAGCTGGGTCCTTACCAGCTTTGATGGGCTCCATAGGTGACGAGAAGAACATGCGTGGCCTGAATGGAGGCGTAAACAGAGGCGCCAGCTTCTTCCTGCCCTCACTTAAGCTGGATTCCTGTGTGGAGGTGTGTGGTCCGGATTCTGTGATGGAGGAGGCCCTCGAGGCATGTATCCTTGTTAATTTTTCAGATCCTCTCCGTTGTCTGATGGAGGAAGAACACTGAGGGTCAAATGATTATCAGCTCTGTCACTCACACTGGAAGAAAGAACTCTAGGATTAGAGACTTTGGTCCCCTCCCTAAGGAGCAGCCAGCAAATGACACCAGCTCCCTCCACCAGGACAAGCCACAGTAGAGATGCCCCCAGGGGGCTGCGTGGCTTATGGGTGTCTGTGACCTAAGGAAATAATGGAAAGAGCACCATCCTGGGGGCAGGGCCCCTATGGCCTCGCAGTTAGCTCTGCCGCCGACGGGATGGGGGTTCGGGCACTACGCATGTTGCTCCCTGATGTTCCCATTTCCTCATCAAAAAATTAAGTGGACTGGAATTTTTTGAAAATCAAGTGGATCTAAAGTTCCTTTTCACTCTGATGTTCTGATATTTTAATATTCCTCTGCGTTTCTTCTGTTTGCCTCGTACCAAAGAGCTTGCCAGCGGGGAAGTTGGCCAAGACTCCAGTGGAGGGTCCCCGAAGGTGACTTCTCCAAATGGCAATCTGTGGGAGGAAGGGCAACATGCAGAGTATCCCAAAGGCAAATTCACATTTATTCCCCCTTTTCTCCCTCTCCTTCCCCTCCTCCGCCTCTTTGCTCCTCCCCAGCGACGTGCAGAAACTTGCAGCTGCCCCAGACGTGCCCATCTGGAAAGCTGATTATGGCTCCTTCACCTCTACATGTCCTTCCAGGGATTAGTAGTAAAGACTCCTCCAGGAGATGGAGACCATAGCCTTCCCCTCCGCATCTCCCAACACCTCCTCTCCTCCTGCACTGTAGGGAGGCTGGAAGGCAGGGCCACTTGGAGTCCCACTCCCTGTCTGTGCATCACTTCTATATAGAGACAAAATAGAAAATGCCCATAAGAAGTTGGGGTGAGGGACATGTGCCAGAGGCCAGAGCGCTCAGTAAGAACATCCAAGGATACAGGGATGGTGGGGGCAGAAAGGGAGAGAATGGAAGGAGGGAGAGAGAAATAGAGGGAGAGGCAGGGAGAAATAAAACCTCCTTGATTCTGCAGGGTCCCCATGGATAGGACACTGGTATTGGGTCAGGAGGGAGGAGACTGAGTGATTCATTCCCAAGAATTTCATGCCAGGTCCCTACTCCAGGGCAAGGGCAACCTTCTCTGGGCACCTTACACCTCCAAGTTATGTAAGTGGCACCACTCTGAACCCAGAGATAATGAGATCAGAAGAGCCCCACTCTGTCCCTCCCCCATGGCATGGTGCCTACCTAGAGGTACATATAAGTCCATACTTCTTGAGTGTCCATCTAAGGAGAGATGCTTCAGACCCCAGGAGCCATGGCCTGTGCCCTTCTCTTTTGGCTTCTCCTACTTATGGCCCTGCTGACCCCCTCTCAAGGCAACCACCTGGGCCTCACATCACGTCTGCATTATTCCATGTTCCTAGATCCTTCTAATGTTATTTTCCTGCACTGGGACTTTGACCTTGAGGCTGAGATCATCACTTTTGAGCTCCAGGTCCAGACAGCTGGCTGGGTGGGCTTGGGTATCACAAATCGCTACACCATGGTGGGAAGCAATCTGGTTGTTGGAGGAGTCTCACCGGACGGCAATGTCTATTTCTCGGTGAGTGTGAGGGTGACTCCCTCCCAAGCGTGAGGGTCTCTTCCTGGGTGGAGGGTGGCTCTGAGTCCAGGAAGGATCCGCATTTTCCAAACACATCCAGGCCCAGAGCACCAACTGATGGCTGACCTCTCCCTACAGAAATGGTCCATTGGAGAGTTTGAATCTAGGTCTTCCAGACTGCATGTCTCTAAGTTGCCAAGGGAATGGAGCCATTGGACTGAAAGAGAGAGAGTCCTGGACCACGGTCTCGGTGCAGGTCACTGGGGGGAGAGTCAAAGCTGTTTGGTACACAGTCCTCATCTTCAGTTACCTTTAGGATCAGTCAAATAGACCACAACATAAAATAATCTAACAACAACATCAGCACCTGCGACAATAATAGCTTAAAATTGTTACTCATTTTTGGTTAAGCAGCCATTGGTCCAAATTCTTTGCACATTAAACCTCACAGCATCACCATGAGGTTTCTTCCCGCATTTTACAGTTGAAGACGCAGCTCACGCGTCTCCCAGTCGCACTCAATCTGAACTTCATTTATATGGCGAAGTGCCCATGTTAAGAGCCCCATGAGAAGAGGAATAGCATAGACAGTTCAGAGAATAAGTGAGCTTTTAAGACTTGGGGATACAGGAATATTAGGATTTATGGAGATGAGATTTGAAATGGGAGAAGCAAAGCAAGGTCAAGTGGTTAAACTCCATCAGACACTGTCCATCCCTCGTCCCCACGAATCCCCCCTTGATGCTATGCTCTGTCCTAGGAGCAAATTATAATACAGACCTGGGTTCTGCTAATTTGGTACTTTATTGGGGCTAAATGGACCCAGACTACTCTGAATCCGTGACCACGTAGGGCTCCTGGTTCTTACCCCTTCACCTTTCCTGGACCCTAGAATCAGCACCTGGTGGATGAAGACGCTCTGGAGGAGGGAGCCAGGACGCAGAGCTGCAGGCACTGACAGAAGACACCATCTATACCACCATGCGCTTCTCCAGGCCCTTCCGCTCCTGTGACCCTCAAGACCAAGACATCACGGTAAAAGAGGGAGGAGATAGGAGCATTTGCTCACAAGCAGCCTGCCTTCTAGGAGGTGAAGTCACCCCCAACCTGGAATGGCCATGCCTGTCAGGCAGCCAGTCTTGGTTCCAGGGCCCTCGTCTCTCTCAGCCTTCCCAGGCACGGCCCCAATCCTGCCGCCTCTGATTCCACCAGCCCTCTACAGGTGGCCTCCCACTGACTCAGCCCCATGCCACCCTCCCTAGCGTCCCCTCCTGAAGAACCTTGTCTGATCTCCTTGAACTTCAGTGTCATGAACCAGATGTGGACACAGGCTCAGAGAGGGGACATGAGAGGGGGTGTGACTTACTCAACATCTCCAGCAAGTCAGCCTCTAGGCAGAACTGGAACCTGACTAGTTCTGACCCCCAGTCTGAAGTGTTCTCCTTTCTGAAACCGCTAGGTGGCATTTTGGGGGGGGCTCCAAGGAGCTCTGGCTCTTTATGTCTCAGTGCAGAAAGAATTCAGGGAGAGGCAAAGTGACAGATAAGAAGTGAGTTATTAGAATAGGAAGCTTGTGAGGCTTATATCAGGTGGGTGAGAGGGTGCCGCCCCAGAGAACTTAGTGGTCTACAGTTTTACAATCAAAGGAAAACTGGGGAGGGGGAGAAGACCAACTTCTTCCTCATTCTTGAGTAGACACAAGCTTCCATCATCAGCTCTGCCTCCAGGTTGGGCAGGGGAGTTTTCTTGTCCCAACATGATCAAGCCAGGACTGTCGTGGTACTACGGAAAAATTATTTCAGGTCTCAGTACAGTGAGGGTCTTTCACTTTGACATGTCACCTTTCCATAAATTGTTTTTGATGTGTGCAGAGAGCATGTCCTAGGGGTCATTAACTTACTGAGCTCACTGGGAAGGATATGGGTCTCATGTCACCATTGTTTTATTGTTTTGGGGCATGTCTCATGCTTCTGTTGCATGGTTTTGTTGCTAAGCAAGCCTGCTTGGTTTTGTGGTTAAGTAAGCCTGCTTTCTTGAGTAATCGTTAACTTACAGGGGTCCGCCATACTTTTTTCTCTACTTACAATCCCCTTGTGGTATTAACTATTTAATCACCTAGTTTGTCCCTTTACTCTGTCCCTGTAAGTTCCACTGTGTCGATGTGAGCAAGTGGCTTGTGTCAGTGGTTGGGTGTGGGTGTGTGCAAAGTGCTGCTCGTGGGCTGCAGCACCTCGATGCCCCCAGAGTGACACTGTGAGGGTGCTTGCCACCTACGGCCCAGATGACACTCTGAAGCTGGATCGGGAGCGTACTTTTGTGAGTCCATCTTCCTGCTCCAAATTGTCCACCCCGATGATCTCGATGTCCCCGAGGACACCATCACCCATGACTTGGAGATCACTGATGTAAGGCCCCTCCTCCCCACCCAGCCGCCTCCAGCCACTGCCCACCTTCCTCTCAATCCAGACCTTCCTCTTGCACCCAATATTCAGTACGTTCCTGGAACTGAGGTTCCTCTGACTCCCCTTGGTCCCCCGAGGATGGTCAAACTGGCCCTCAAGTGGCCACCCTTCCCCGACCTGTCCCTTCCCCTGCTTCTCTGGGAGCCTCCCTACCACCTGCTCAGCCTCTGTGTGTCCTTGTCCAGTTCTTCATCCCAGAGGATGACACCACGTACGCCTGCCCCTTCCTCCCTCTCTCCATCGTTAGCAAGAAGCACCGTATCTACAAGGTACCATGAAACAGACTTCAGGACATTGTCAAGGTGGTCGAGACAGGCAGTGGGCATGGTTGACTCTGAAGAGATGGTGTTCAGAAAACTGCTGGGAGGATGAAGGAGGGAGGTGGTCAGGAGAACACGGGGGCCAGGCCAGGTTTGGTGGAGGTGGCAGTTTCGTGATTTCCTGAGCCCAGAACTATAGCTCCCAGCACTCTTTTATTCACGCCCCACGGTGCAGCAGCGATTTTGATGACGGTCATTGGTTAATGAGTGTTTGCAAAGAACAAAGTATAAGTCCCGTCCTGGGCCCAGAATTGTGTTCTCTTAGCCCAGGAGGAGGTGCAGGCTGGGGAGACGTGTCCAAAGGCTGTCAGGTCGGGAAAGTCTGGCTAGAGGAAACTCAAGTCGGTCATCTGACTTCACATTTGAGTGCTTTCACTTTTGATCGAATAAATAAAAGTGTGACCTTACAATGAGTGGCAAATGTGTGGGAGCCATTGTTTTCTTTAGAGAGTGAATCCAACAAGGCATGATCACATGCTCAAATATAGAGAACTGACGAGGTTCTTAAGGGAAAGTAGAAAGTCTTGGGATGTTCCCGGCTGGATCAAGTGTGTTGTGCTATCAGGAAGGGATTTTAAAAGGGTGAGGGCTGAGAGAGGAGTCAGACTGAGTGCAGGGGAAATGACAGGTTGGGGAAGGAAAAAAAAACAGAGGGAACGGAAGAGAAAGAGAAAGAGAGAGAAGTGGGGACGGGCATAGTTTTATTTGGGGAAAAGGAACAGCGGGGATAAGAACATGGCCCAGAAGATCTTGACCACACTCTGTCCTGCGTCCCCCGCCCAGTTTGAGCCCAAGTTGGTCCATCACAAGGAGACGACGGGGCACCACATCCTGGTGTACCGCCTGCGGCAACACCAGTGCTCTGCCCAAGGGCATCAGCGACTGCTACGGGGCCGACCCCGCCTCCTCCCTCTGTTCACAGGTCATCGTGGGCTGGGCTGTCGGGGACACAGTGAGTCGTGTGATGAGAGAAATCAGCCGCTAAGGGGACACGTGTGGTTGGGCAACTGGGATTGTTGGATTGATAGAAGGTGGGGAAACGGGAGGTCTGGGACGAGGGCCAAAAGACAAGGGCAGGTCCGGGTCCCTGCACCTACTTCCCAGCCATTCTTGCCGCCAAATCACCCTCCATCCAACAGTTACCAGTTTCCAGGTGACGTGGGTATCTCTACTGGGATGGCTTTGGACCCCCAGTGGGTCCGACTGGAGATTCACTACAGCAATTTGCACCGTCTTCCTGGTGAGCGCCTAGAGCATTTACGGGAGAGCGGCGGTGAGGCTGGCTGAGCCCTCTAGGTGTCGGGAAGGGATGCAGGATGCACGCCTACTTCTTCTGCTGGCAGCGCCCCCCCGCCCCCCCCTCCACTTTCCCAGGGCCTCTTCCTCCCCACCGTGCGACACGGTCTCCTGCATCCTGTGATTGGTCCTTCCTGCACCAGGTGTGTACGGCTCCTCGGGGATTCAAGTGTACTACACGGTGCAGCTACGCAAATATGACATAGGTGTCCTGCAGCTGGGCTTCTGCACTTTGCCCATCCACTTCATACCCCCGGGTGCCGAGTCCTTTGCGTCCTATGGGCTGTGTAAGGCGGAGAAGTTTGACGAGGTGAAGCTGGGAGGCACCCCTCCTCCCCTGAGCTTCCCGGTTCCCCATCGCAAATCTGCTGTGACCCACAAGGCACAGCTTGAGCCCCAGATTTGGAGAATGACCACTGCCTGGTGCTCAGGAAAATCGCTCACCTGAATGGGGCGGGGGAGCCAGGAGGCAGGGCTGCGGGGCAGGAAGAGGGGCCAGGAGGTCCAGTAGGGACTAAAGGGGTGTGTCTCAGTCATAAGACGAAGGTGTCAGATGTGAAAGGAGGAAACCGAGGAGCGGGGCCAGACGAGAGTTCCTAACAAGCCAGGTGGTCTCCTCCCTGCCACAGATGAACGGGGCCCCGGTGCCTGACATCCAGGTCTGCGGCTACCTGCTCCACACCCACTTGGCTGGCCGCACTCTGCAGGCCGTGCAATACAGGTAAGGAAGACACGGATTGGAAGCTCTCCCTTCTGTATTTGGAAATAAATGTTAGCAATAATTATTTATTCTGCGGCATGACGTTATGCTCAGTTGGGAGTAGGAGAAGCTAGAACTATCCCTAGAGTAGTGATGACAGGAATATGACAGCGGAGGGAGCTTTTTCATTTTACGGGCAATCTGTGCCCACAGAATGACTGCACACGCTGCTTCTTTGTTGACAGACCCCCTCCCTGCTTCATCCTCTCCTTATTCCTGTCCCCTCCCCTTGTCCCCCTCCAGAAATGGAACACAATGCTGAACAATCTGGAAAGATGATTCCTATGACTTGAATCTGCAGGAGACTCGAGATTTACCTTCTTGAGTGGCCATCAAGCCAGTGGGAGCCTGGGGGGAGGCATGGCTGGCATTGGGGGAAGGCAGGGTCAGCACTCACTACTGTTAGCCAAGAGGACTGTACCAGTCCCTCTGTGTCTTACTTTGAGCCTTTGTTTCGCTCTGCACAGGGAGATGAATTGTTGGTAGGGTGTCACTACCAGACGCTGGACCGCGACTCCTTGACTTTTGTAAGTACCTCTCTCCCCATCGTGGTCAATGACAGTAGCCTCAGAATAGAGTGCCATCCCTGGCCTTGGCCATCACGTGACTCAGATTATTCCAGCTGAAGCCCCTTTCTTTCTCCAATGGTACTGCCCAGGCACATGGGGCTTCATGCTCTCACATCCCCATGACTGTAAGATGGGTACAAGGATTCCCGTTTTCTCTGTCAACGACCCACTAAGATTATGAAAGGAAAGCATGTGATCGTGTCTAAGAGCGTGGACTCTGGGCCTGATCGCCTGGGTCTGGATGTCAACATGCTCATTAATAACTTTATACCCTTAGACAAGTTATTCAGATTCCTTGTGTCTCAGTTTCCTAATTCTCAAAAGAATTAATACTATCTATCTCATAAGATTTGGGGGAGAGTTGATGAACACGCCTAAAACATCTAGATCATTGCCCGACTTTTAGTAGATTGTCAGAGTTAGCTATTATTATTATGGTCACAAGGAGCCCATATTTTGTGTGTCAGGAATGTCTCAGTGTCTGTAGGATTCAAAATGGATTGCATGCTTCCAAGGAAGAAAACACAGCCATACAAATGATTACAACACAAGTTAGGAAGTAAAATACACCGTAAGAGAAGAATGGGGAAAACGCACTAGGGGAATTCACAGGGGAAAAAATCATCAGGTCCTATTACAGTGACCTGAACATGTGACATATTTGAGTGGGTCCTGCTTTTGACATGTAGAGATGGGGAATTCCAGGGAAGCTCAAAGGGAGTGGCTTTTTTGGGAAACTCGGTACCTTATCTCATCTTCTCAACCATCTTTTCTCAAACCAGGGCAATAGCAATGGAAATGTAGAGGATGGGGAAGATACGTGGGATATTTCTTTGGAAATAATATCAATAATTGTCCACCAATTAGAAACACAGGAGGAGAAAGCAAATGTGGTGAGAAGTAGTAAATAACAATTAGTGAGCTGGCTCAAGGTTAAGGGAAAAGGAAAACAGTCTCATTGGTAGAATGATCACCTAATCTAGTTTCTGCCTACCTTGTTCCCCTCTCTCTGCATGCCTGTGTATCTCTGTCTCTCCATCTCTCTCTCTCTCTCTCTCTCTCTCTCTCTTCTTCTCCAGGGGGGTCCCAGCACCGTTAATGAGATGTGCCTCATCTTTCTCTTCTACTATATCCGAAACAACATCTCCAGCTGCATGGGGTACGCTGACATCATCTACGTGGCCCATGTGCTGGGGGAGGAGGCATCAGAGTGAGTCATCCTGAAAGATAAGACCCTTAAGAGTGACCTCTAGAAGTCAGATCACTTGTGTACAAAGTATTTGTCTGCCTTTTTCTCATGTACTACCTGATTCAAAGACTGTTTACTTTCAAGTAGTGACCCTTAATTACTTGGGACTAAGGGGCCTCCCTGAGACTCTGATGAAAGCGCTGAAACTCCTTTCCAAGAAAAATGCACATCTTTGCAGACACATCCTATTTCACATATAATTTCAGGACATTTATAGTTTCCCTGAAGTCACCCTATCAACCTTCTTGGACTTCATGGCCCCCAGATTAAGAAACACTTCTTTAAAGAGTCAGAACTTTCTCTCTCTCTCTTTTTTTTTTTTGCGGTACACGGGCCTATCACTGTTGTGGCCTCTCCCGTCGCGGAGCACAGGCTCCGGACGCGCAGGCCCAGCAGCCATGGCTCACGGGCCCAGCCGCTCCGCGGCACGTGGGATCCTCCCGGACCAGGGCACAAACCCGCGTCCCCTGCACTGGCAGGTGGACTCTCAACCACTGCGCCACCAGGGAAGGCCAGAACTTTCTCTTTTTCACTTTTAAAAATCCTCTTCTCTGAGCTCTGATGCTATTTCTCCTGCCAAGCTCACAGTTGTGCCATTGAGTTGTAAGACATTCCTATGGTTTATGCCAACATGGAACTGATGCTAACAAAAATGAGGCTATTTTATACACATTTTGTCAAAGCTTTCAGTCAACCCTAAACTAGTGACTGTTCTTCCTGCCCATGACAGTTCCGTGGAGGGCATGCTGGCCATGGACAATGTGGAGTGGACTCTGGAGAACATTAAAAAGGCTGAGAAGGCCTGCGAGGAGGCCCAGCAGATGGTGATAAGAGACCATTGACGTAGTGTCCCAGGAGACACCACCCTCCCAGGGTTAGGGATGGAGGGGAGTGGGAGGGTACTGGACGAGGCCGGAAAAGAGAAGAATGAGGGGTATGAATGCCAATGGCAGGAACGCTGGGTCAAAGAAGGAGAAGCTGAGGGAGCAGAAAGAGCACTGATGCTGCTGTGGGTGTGGATGGTAGTCTCCCAGTTAGCCTGTGAGGCTGCAAGTACTGGGGATGACCAAGTAAGGTCTTAGGAGAGGAAAGGAGGTGGGGATGCTTCCACCTTCACCCATTTTCTCCCTTCTCCTGCAGGAGCTAGTGGAAAACACAACAGGCTGGATTCCGGAAATCATCCCTGCTCCCTGGGGTCCTTGCTTAGAGTCCTCCAGAGGAAAAGTGGAGCCCCAGGACAGAACCCCTGTAGGCTTCAGGGCTGCCCCCATGGCCCTCTCGGGCTCCAGCACTGCCACACCAAGGCGCCTCCCCCTGACTGCCCTCTTGTTTGGGCAGGGGGCCGTGTCTTGGCTCCTAGCCACCGTGCGGGCTGGAGCCTGATACCGTTTCCTCATGCCACGTACTCAGGCCCCTCCCTGCTCAGGCCTCCCCTTATCACCAAACACAGAAACTCCCTCTGCTTTGGCCCCCAAAGTCCTCCATCTGTGCCCTTCTCATGACTTGGGCCATGAAACTGCAGGCTTGGGCGTGACACAGAGTCCCTAAAGCCTTTCCCATGACAAGCTCGGCAATCCATCCTTTAAAGCTTTAGAAGCATTGGTGGGACCACACATTTTCTAACGAAATCTAGATTCAAGGCTGGGCGAGGTAACGGGTCTCTGAGCAGTCCAGTGCCCCAGCTTGATTGAGGGGATGCCGCGTGGGGAGGAGGGGGCTTGAATGCAGAGGGGGGAGCCCTGTAACCCCTCCTCGGCCCATGCTGGCCTTGGAGGGGCTCCGGTTTCTCTTTTCTTCTGACATTTTTGTCCAACCCTTCCTGTGAGGCAGAGGCAGCAAGCCACATGTGTGATTTGCAGTAAAGGAAGGTGCTCTGCTTACAAGGAACAAAGCTCAAGACACCAAGTTAAATAGAATTCAACTCGCTTCCTGTTGCCATCTCTTTCCTTTGAGCCTCTGGTCCAGGAGAGGCAGCTGGGAGGTCTCTTGAATGGCTCAGGATAAGGCATCCAGAGGGCACTGGAGGGCCTGGCTGCCCAAATTGCAACATCTAATGCAGGCCTTGCTTGCCTCACCTGTGCCTCCACTGTCAGATGATCTTTATTTACTCAACAAGTACCACTTTCTCAACACTCAGATCGCCAGGTGTCAAGAGCCTAACTGGCCAGGGAGGCTGACTTGGGCTCTGAGAACAGGTCAAGGGCATGCTAGTGCATGAACCGCCTTGCTCATGGTTCCTAACTTCTGGAAGGGACCCCTACCCTGAATATTCCGAGGTATTTAGAGGGATCCTAACTCCCTGGAGATTAGGGATCTAGCCTCGGTAAACTCCTTGCCACTGCTTGAGGGGCCGGGCAAAGAAGAAAACACAGCTTACCGGAAGCCAGAGGGATCCTCTGGGTTCACTGCTGGGCTTCTCTGTTGTCAACATTCAAGTGAAATGAAGGCTCTCTTTTAGGTCATAATCTTAAAACACAGTTGAGGCCCTTTGGCAGCAGTCTGAAGTGCACAAATTACATTCTACAGCATGAAGAAACACACAGATAAAAATGAGTCTAGACAGAAACTTAAAACAATCAAAAGAGACCTTTTCTCTCTGGTTTGCCCAATTAACAAATAAGTCTGACATTTCTATTCCAATCTGTGTTACTCCAAGCCCCCCCAAGCAAATTCTTTCGACCTCGATCTTTTAGGTAAAAACAGAAAGACAAAAAAAGAAGAATCTCCTGGCTGGGTTTCTGATGACAAACCTCGGTCTGTGCTACAGCCTTATTCTCGGGTCTGTCTTGACAAGTTCAAGTCAGCTGGGCAGCTACTCCAAGGTTCTGCAGCCAGAATCTTCTAATGCTCCATTTGTATAGCTCATGGCCCTGTGCAGTTCCTCTCCTCTGTACCCACTTCAATTTCTGGTTCTTATTAAGCCTTCCTTCTTTCATTTTGTTTTCCTCTCCATCTCTTGATCTCAGCATTTAGTCGCCATGCACATATTCACTGAGCATCCTCTGTGAGCTTGACATTAGGTCAGAACAGAAACCACCAAAATGAACAGGAAATGGACAAGCACCCACCCCCACCCCCCGCCCTTGTGGAGCTGAGGTGAAGCTTCTATGAGCCCCTGGCTGGCCATTTTCTCCTTGGGTTCACAGCATCCACCTCTGAGTCTTTCCCAGTGCCATGGATCATTTCCCCCGCTGCTGACTGCCTCCAGAGAGGAACTATATTTATATCAACCTATGGAGAATGATTTGTTTCTATATTTAAAAGGGATGCATTTATATTGATATTATCCATATATATTAGACGGGGAAATGTTTGAAAACATTCCTACACAGGGTAGGAGCGTGAATTAGATGACCTCAAGTGTTTTTCCGGTTTATGTGTTTTGTGACTGCAGTTTCCAGAAAGCCTAATGATACATTACAAAAAGAAGGGCTCAGAGTTGAGGTGGAAAGGGATGACCCCAACTTCCTCCTAGAACCTTCTGGCAGATGGGTCTCTGTCATTCCTCATCCCTCAGTGGTCTCTAAGTTCAGGTCAGCTCTGAGTGACTCTGTAACTCTTTTTGCATCTCACCTCCTCTACTCAAAACTCCATCTTAAATGTGGAGAGCAAATAAGGGATGTATTCCCTCATTACTTTTTTCTGTGATGACAAGAGGACCCACAGGCTAATGTTTACAAGGACCTGGTCTTTCCTGAGGAATAAGAATATTTTGTTACAATTTCAAATTTATAGGAAAGTCACAAGAATTCCCATATGCCCTAAAATGAGCTTTATCCATTGTTTATACTTTGCCCCATTTCTCTCCCTCCCTCTCTCCTCTCTTCCCATCTCTTCTATTTTTCTTCTCCTCCTCCTTCTTCCTCCTTCCCCTGTCTCTGTCTCCCTCTCCTTCATAAAGCTGATAAGTTAGTTTCTTACTCCTGTTTGCTAGAATTCTCATCACGTTTAAATTCCTGCTATACTTAGCTGAGACGAACAAGCAGGCTCCCCGACTCCACTGCTCCACCACGGCAGTGACACCCAACCTTGACAGCATATCAGAGTCACCTGGGTGATGGGAGCAGCGACTAGGCATTAGTGAATGATTAAACTCTCCAGGTGTTTCCAATATGCATCCGAGATTGAGGACCACTGAACCAGAAGTTCAATTGCCCTTAACTAGTCTATTTCCTGGATGGGCAGGAATCCCATTCTGGCTTCACATATTGAAGCCACAGCACAGGCACTGACCAGTCCAAGTGAACGCCAGTGAAGAGGAGCCCTGGAAGCCCCCTGATTTCCAAGAGTTAGACTTTTAGTTGCTGGATTGTGAGGATGTGTGGGGATCTCAGAGAAGGGGTGCATCTGGGGGGGGGCTCAGGGAAGAAGCTATTTACCAAGCATCACTCAAAAAATAAATAGCAAAGAAAGAAGAGCCCTTTTAATGTCAAGTAATGAATATAGAGGAAAAAAATGTGAAGTTAGAAAATCACCATTTAATACATGTATAGTAATAAATTGAATCAGAGAAGAATCATCAATGGGTGACAAAATAGGAGAGTAACCCAATAGCTACATAGCCTCAAAGTATCTCATTATATATTTATTAATTATGATGAGAGGAAATAGTAATTTTACGATAGACCTGGCAGACACCACCTCAAGGAAGTAAGCCAATTAGCATCACCAGTCATGGACAGACATCATGTGCCTCCTGACAGGCACACCAGGAAACACATAACATCAATTCTACGTAATATCTGTCCAAGAAATGCACAACCTCGCTATAACCATGAGGAAATATTAGACAAACCCAAAATGAGGAATATTCTACAAAGATCTGACTTGTAATTGTGAAAATGTCAAAACCAAGAAGGAAAAAGAGGGACTGAGGTATAGTTCCACAGTAAACTTAAAAAAAATCCAGGGCTTCCCTGGTGGCGCAGTGGTTGAGAGTCAGCCTGCCGATGCAGGGGACGCGGGTTCATGCCCCGGTCCGGGGAGATCCCACATGCCGCGGAGCTGCTGGGTCCGTGAGCCATGGCCGCTGAGCCTGCGCATCCGGAGCCCGTGCTCCGCAACGGGAGAGGCCACAACAGTGAGAGGCCCGCATACCGCAAAAAAACAAAAACAAAAATCCAGTTAAAATGAATGCACCATGTGCTCCTCATCCAAATTACTACCTGTTGCTGTTGTCATTGTTGGTGTTTAGTGTTTTTTGTAAAGAACATTATTGGGATGATTGGTGAAATTTGACTAACGTGTGTGCATTAGATGGTGGCATTGTATGAATGTTAACTTCCTGACTTGGCTGATTATATTGTGGTTATGTAAGAATATGTCCTTGTGTTTTAGGAAATACACACGAAAGCATTTTGTGATGTTGAGACATTGTGTCTACAAACTCTCAAATTATACGCACGTGTGCACGTGTGTGAGAGAGAGGAAATATGGTAAATAATTTATAGTTTATGGATAATATTTGGGAAATCTGGGTGAAGAATATAATGAAGTTTTTATACTATTTTTGCAACTTTTCTCCACACTTATTTCAAAATAAAAATGTTAATTTAAAAAAAGGAAACAAGCATAAGATCTATACAAAAAGAGTATGAAAATGGAGCAACTTTTTTTTTAAAGGCACACAGTTACCTAGAAAAAAAAGTCAATTTAGAAAAATGTCAGCTTTTCCAAGCAAGAGTTTTTGACCACTCTGAGCAGAGAACCTCCAGCCTGCAAGCTATAGTGTACCCTTGGATTAATTTCACTGGCAGAAAATATGATGTTTCCCGTATAAAATAATGTGCATGAACTTACACACACACACACACACACACACACACAAGCATGCACAGAAACTTGGTTTCTGCCTCTATAAACTCCTAGAATGATATAGACAGCGTATCTTTTGCTTTAGTACAAGAGAGCCTTTGTAAAAAGGGAAAATGCGCCTGGATCTCATTTCAAATTGGGACAATATGTTGGCAGAAGATCAAGAAAGGAGATTTATTGTTACACAAATCTTTCTATTCTTTGTGTGACAGTACTCTTAGCTCCCCACACCCTGTGTGCCCTTGTGGCATCATTCACTTTGAATGCTGACTGACAATCCCAGCTACAATGTGTTTCCTATAGTGCAGAAAACAGCTACCTTCACCATCCCTTCTTGCTAACCAGCAGCTGGAAGATATTAGGTCACATGCTTGTGTTGGCCAATGAAAAAGTAACAGAGACATTTTGAAGGGAAGAGGCAAGCTTGTGGGCCAGTATCTTACCATTTTTCATTAGTACGAAGGAACAGTGAAGTTAGCTATTGGCAGAACATTGTAAATCAACTATACGTCGATTAAAAATAAAGTGTAAAAAAAAATTGTAGATATCTCAAAATATTGTTTATGCTGCTCATCACACTGACGTTATGACATTAGATCCACCCGCTAGATCTTGTTATTTAATGTGATAATTTTTAAAAACACCTCATGTATTACTATATTAATCTTTTTTAATATTTGCATAACTGCATTTTAATATAATAGGATTCCTTTACAATAGTATGCATTTTACTTTATGCATTTAAAACATCATTCTTAGGAGGGGTTCCATAGATGCCACTAGACTGTCAATAGGGCCCTTGATGCTACAAATGTAAAGCCTTTCATGCTTCACTCAGAGACCTGGCAATCAGGATTCTCTCGTAAGAAATCTTCTCCTTGAGCATTTTGTAGCAACCAGAGCCAACTTCTAGCAATATGTCCTTGATGATAAGATAAAATATTTCTCATATATCAAGTAAATAATCCTTTCCTACTGGTAGCCTTCCTGGGTTAATCAAAGGATAGCTGACAAGTTTCCCATCTTTTGGATCAAAGGATTCCTGTGGTTGTTTTTCCATGTTTCACTAGTTGCCTAGTTAGTGCAAGCTCTCATCCAAAAGCCTCTTATTTTGATAATTAGAATACTAAGCTAATTTACCTATATTATTTTTATGGAGGCACTGACACATGAGTAAACAAGTAGAATCTGGCTTCCTGGTATAAGAAAGAGAGAAAGGAAGGAAGGAAGGAAGGAAGGAAGGAAGGAAGGAAGGAAGGAAG